>NC_079420.1:21809763-21962263 GCF_026213295.1 Gadus chalcogrammus
TGTGTGTGTGTGTGTGTGTGTGTGTGTGTGTGTGTGTGTGTGTGTGTGTGTGTGTGTGTGTGTGTGTGTGTGTGTGTGTGTGTGTGTGTGTGTGTCTACATGTGTGCACGTGTGCGCGGGCATGTAACCGGGCACCAATACAGATATGTACATCCTGCCCTGCCACCATCTGTGTCCGTGCAGGCAGGGAACCCACTCTCTCCACACTCACAGCCATTCCAATACACCTCACACTCAACATTATGTCAAAAAACCAAAATGGGCACTAAGCCAATCCACACATTCAAATTTGGAGAGAAATGTAGCCATCGATGTTCATTTATCCTTGGCTGTTCAGTAGTCAAAAATAAATAAAAAAATGGCAAATGTATGGGCTTGATATGATGATATTGTCATCAAAATGGAAATGCATGTGTAATCCAGCAGATCAATACATTGCTTATAAATGAGGACATATCTCTACTAATGCTAGAGCTGTGATGCCAAACTGTTTGATACTTGAAATGGAAGGCTGCATCATGTTGGTTTTCACTGCTTTACGGTTCAGGATAAATGTTAGAATCCTGGCTAAACGTCGGATTGAAATGCGCCGAGCATTCGCATGATTGCCCTGCATAATGGGAGAGGATTGGGAATCAATAAGGCGCTCAGCAGCCAGTCACCGGTGACCTTTAGTGTGTGCTGGAAGACGCGCCAGCCAGTGACATTTGGAGCCCAGAGGTCCCCGTGGATCAGCCCTCATCTGGGGATCTGTAAACGACACGCCCGGCACGTCTCCTGCTGCTTCTGCCCCAACACTTAGCAGCCAGGATAAATACAGAGAGACCTTTTGGATGCAGACCCGCCTCTCACAGTACAACCCAGTACTCGCTATGACACCTGAACACCGAAGAGAGATGGACGTCTATTCTAATGCTGCCAGCAGGCTAAACATGGGGTGCTAAACCAGACATATTGTTGCAAACATAAATAATTTAGATGTGGAGTTGAGCGTGCAGACCTGCTCTGTAAACCCTAATGAGCTGAAGCAGCTGTCTGCCAGGGGCATTTGTTGACCCTCCCCCACCAACCCTCCCCCCCCACCACCACCATCAGCACCACCACCACTACCACCACCACCACCCCCATGACCCCACTCTCCAGCCCAGTCCTCCCCACACATCGTCCCTCTATAGGTTCCACCGGATTCATCCGGCCTCAACTGTAGCTGAGTCTCATCACCACTGGATCATGGCTTAGTGACGCACACACACACACGCACACACGCACACACACACACACACACACACACACACACACACACACACACACACACACACACACACACACACACACACACACACACACACACACACACACACACACACACACACACACACACACACACCTCAGCGCCACCACCATCTGCTAGTTCGCATTTGAAAATTCAGGTACTGGGCACACCCGCAGAAGCACAAACCACGCCACAACAGCACTGCCTGCTAGGAACCGGCACGACCGTGCCAACTGTTGATCCCCACCAGCAGCACCACCTCCACCTCCCCCACCGCCCCCACCCCCACCACAACCTACACCACGCCCCCAGCACCACCGCTCCCCCCTGAAGTCAAGAGCCTCCTTCATTAGTCCAGGAACAGGTTGCTGCACCGTGCCGATTCAGTCGCCCAGCGTTGATGAGGAGGATCATCACAACATGGGATTATGTTTTTATTAATACAGAAGCATCACATGGGTTATATGAAGCCTCTGCTGGATGTTGACGTGCCTTCCCCTCCCCCAGGCTTCCCGGCAGACCCCCTGGAGAGGAGTCCCGGGGGAGGTGCCAAGGCGGAGCCTTTGTGTTTTGTGTTTGTAAGGAGGCGCACTCTGCAGTCTAACTGTGTGGTTTCTTCTCCTCCACATCCACTGATCCATAATCTGCCGTAGATCAGGACATGATGGGTGATGTACAACATGATGGACACAGCTGAATATGTAGACCCCGTCATGCTGTGCTCACTCAGGCGTACCGCGTGTCACCTTGCTGGCTCCACACCCACGCCCCGGACCGGGAGCGATACAGCCTAACGCACTGCAGGCTCTGTGGAGGGAAAGGTGAAGAGGTGAAGTAGCGCCCCCTAGAGGTGACTGGCCATAGAGCAGATTAGATACTGGCTATGTAAAATATGATTTGCAGCTTTAATTACTGTTGCTTAAGTAAACTTTCACTTAAGCTTTGAAGTTACTAAGATATAAGGCTACTTTTTTTGTTGTTGTTTTATTACCCTATTTAATTTCCCCCTAATTACCTGTTCATCGTAAATTTGCTGTGTACGTTTAGATCTATTAAATCTGTTTATCGGGAAACAATTCATAGCTTCATGAACATCCCCGGCATTGTGTTGTAGGTTTTAATTGTGGGCTATCTAAAGATCTAAGATTGACCATTTTGAACGTAATTCAATGCAGAATAAGCATATCAATTTAGTCACTTTGTTATGTGGAGTGACAAAACCCACACAACAGGTGACACACTCACACACCACGGTAGCCTTGGCAACCATGAGCAATGGAGTGGAAGGATCAGCTGTCATCCAAATTGCTAAGGCACTGTTAAGACATCAGAAGATATAATATTTTGAAATCCACCCATGTCAACCTTTGCAATTAATGCAATTAACATATGGGGGCGACCATCTCCTTATTTATTGGTGTGCTACAACAAAAGACAAACTTCTCGGTACTAAAGAGCCCACCAGTTAGCTCTCAGTCTCCCCCAGGGCTCTGTGGCTTAACCCAGACACTCAAACCATAATAAGTGCAGGAAGGATATGCCCCCCAAGACTGGAGAGGGTACTAAACGTTATTGCTATACCACGCCATACATAACAACATTATGTCAATGTAGTCTTCTTTATGGGCTGTGTGAAAGTGAGTGCCTCTTTTTACTGCCGTCTAGTAGCGGGCGTTTGTCTCCATCTCTGTGTGTGGCTGCTGCTCTCTCTCTGGTCCCCTGCCGTCTCTGTGACACGGGGATCATTGGCACACTGTAGCTGTATGATATAGATGTCACCTGGGAACTGGGCTTGTATCCTGTGTGTCTCTCCTTGTGTTATATGACAGTACAGGGGCAATTGGGAAACTAGTGGTATCTCTTTGGAGGAATGGATTATTGGGTTGACTTTAAGAAATGTCCTTTTTCACGGAGAGAGTGCCTCTCTCCATTCGTTTTTCCAAAATGGAAACTTGTGCGTTGTGTGTTCTCAAGGTCAAAATGCACACCTCCATGCCTTGAGTTACATTCATTATGGATAGCATTGTAGCACAACAAGCTAATTAGCACCGACTTGAAAGGGAGGCCCCCTGATTTCAGCCTGATTTGCATAGAGATAGTGGGGGGCGGGGGTGTTGAGCGCGGCGTCTGTCGTCCTCCAGGGCAGGGGAGAGGTGTGACTGGGCTTCGCGGAGCACTAGTGATAATTGCCAGTGAGCTGTGATGTGGAGGCTGGGATCCCAAACCGTGGTGAATGGTGTCAGAGCAACAAAGAGACATGAGGGTTCCTCAGCAGACTTTGCTGTTGAACTTGGTGTTGAATTCAACGGTGAAAACAAAAGGTCTTTATTTATCCACTGTTTTAATTGTGACTTTGAACATAGTCTTTTTCTAGATTATTCTCATGATTATAATGTTTTGGCCCATGCAGATACAGATCATCTCTGTTGTGTTTCGGTCTCGGCAGTAGAAGGTATCGCGGTGTGTGCTTTGGTTGAAAATGATAATCACATGGGGCGGATAGCGTTGGAATAAACATCAGTGATTCATCATCTGCTGTGTAAACGCTCGCCTTCTCCCACGGAGGTCTGCGACTCAGTAAGGGTAAAATCTGCCGTTGAGTAATGGCAATGATTGGGCTGGGAGGTGGGGAGGGGGGGGGGGGGGGATATATTATTCACAGAGAAGACGGGTGGGGGGGGGTAGTGCCAAATTAAATGTTATTTTTTTTCTTTCTTACCAGCTGGACGGCAGAATAAATGGTCGCTAGCAAACGTGCAGTAAAGTGCTGCGCATTCATCTAGACAAGTGGTATGACGGCAGCGCCACGCTCCCCTCCTCCGCGGCGGGGCAGGGCCGCCTGGGAGGGGGCGGTGTAATTATCTCGGGTTTCTGGGATGATTGCGAGCTGAGTCCAGGGAGGCCAACGCAAGACAGGCAGTGTCTATTCGTCTGTCCGTCGAACCATTTCCCTGCCTCTGCTTGGAGTATTGTATGGAGAAGGATGGGCATGAATTGTTGTTAATGTGAATTATTTCAAAGCTGTTCCAGTATTTCAATAATTGTGTCTTTATTCCAAAGGAAAGGCAAGTTGACCTTTTTATGTAGTCAGGCTGGGTCGCCCATCTTGATGGATCGTGTCGCCAAAACACTACAATATGGTTTTGCATTCATTTGCTATGCTATGCTCATCGTAATACAATCAAACATCATGGCTCGTAGTACCATAAGTCGTATTTTGTAATTGTTTGCATGCTTCATAATGACCTTTTTAAAATGCTGAGACGTGATTGATCAGCCTGATGCCGTGTTGCCTTGTCAACGTTCACCCTAACAGGTGTCTCCATTTTGCTGCTTCAAAATGCCACCACTAGCTCTGAGCAGCCATGACGGATACAGACACAGACATCTGCTCTGTGTTTCAAAGGAACAGCAGCAGGCCCACATGCATACTAATGCTGGTGGATTACAGGAATCTGTCTTGACATTAAATGAGAGTCAATTCTCTGTTTATTCTCGTTGGTAGAGATGGAACTGTGGGGGTCACAGTGCACTTTTCTCATGTATCAATGGTGTGGCAGATGTTTGCTGGGAGATACGAGTTTGCCTTGATGATCAGACACGGCCCAGAATAAACCCAGTACTACATCCACTGATATCCCCAGAGCCGGCCTTCTGCTCAGCTCTGGCTGCAGATTCAAATTGATAAAAGTATCTCAGTTGAAAAAGTAGCATTTCTCTCTCTCTCTCCCCAACCAAATTCACTCACACAGGCACACAAACGCAAACACACCATACTGTTAAGCATATAATCAGCAAGACGTTGTCATCATTATTCAGAGGTGTTTGATGTTGCCTAGCTACAACCTGTTCTCCGTTGTCAGGAGTCAACAAGAGGCTTGGTTCCTCTCTACATGCTTGTGTCCGGGACGCACGCCTGGCCGACTAATGAGGCCTGGGTAAGGGGCGCGGCGGACACATCCTATGTCTTTGTTAGCCGGGCCTACATCTATCCCCAGCGGAGGGGGAGCCGGGCTAATTGATTCAAGTACACATGGTGCCCTCCCCCCGTCCGTTGCCCATCCCCGGCCCCGCCCCTTCTGAGAGGAGCCGAGCGGGGAGGAAGGGCCCGGGCTTTGAAGCTTTTGTTCTCCCCAGCACCACGGACAGCGCTGGGGGAGACAGCCTCCCAGCAGCACAGTGGGGACTGGAAGGCAGTGCTGTCCTCAGCCTCTCAACACCATTATTTTCTGTCAGCAGACCTGCGCCCAGACTGAAGTCGGAGACTTCAAGATAGCTTCTGACGATGACAACGTCAATGGGGGCTTGGCTCTGCCATTTAATTCGTCAACATGGCTCTGTTGCTCAATGCATTTGAGTTGTGTTGTGCTGGAACACACAAACGTAATAACCATGCAGTTTGTTATTGGTTTAGCTTGTGCTGGCAGCAGGTCCAGGCCAAGGGAACTATGCAGACCATAGTGTTTGTTTGCCCCTGGGTCCACTGCTTCCTATATGGTCGTGCAGGCCGTGTCTGCCTCCTTATGTTTATTAATGCGTACAGCCTGTGAACCCTGGGGAACTCAGCCTCTATGCATTCCTGCACGAGAGAGAGAGAGAGAGAGAGAGAGAGAGAGAGAGAGAGAGAGAGAGAGAGAGAGAGAGAGAGAGAGAGAGAGAGAGAGAGAGAGAGAGAGAGAGAGAGAGAGAGAGAGAGAGAGACAGAGAGAGAGAGAGAGAGAGAGAGAGAGAGAGAGAGAGAGAGAGAGAGAGAGAGAAAGAGAGAGAGAGAGAGATAGAGGGGGAGAGGGGTTGTGCTTATTAGATGAGCGGCCAGCAGCAGAGCTAATGAAGGCAGCCTCGTGGACGTGGGACGTAGAGCAGAGCCCGGCCGTGGAGCCGGTCTGCCACGGGGCCATGTCTCCCTGGCTCTAATGGCCCCGTGGCCTTGCTGTGACCCCCGTCCAGAGTCAAAGTAAAAGTACAAACATAAGACTTGATGTTTATAATAATTTTTTTATGATGGTACTTTTCTCAGGATATATGATATATGGAGCAATTTGTTCAAAATGTATGTTGTTTCATTTTTGTTCTTTAGCCGATATATGGATCTGATTGGACTGTTGTGGAGCAGTTCGTCATAACTTCTACGCCTCCACATGTTCCATACATTGGACATTTTATTTCATTGTCTGATTTGATTTGGGATTAGCAGCCATACACTAGAGTCAAAACGTATCAACAGACAGCAACAAATGGTTGCTATACCAAGAATTTATAAGTGTTTTTTTGGCAACGCCAGGGTTTCGCATTATTGCACATTTATCCACACGTAAGTGAATCATAAACCCACGGCGGGCTATTAACTGGTGTCCGATACGTTTTTTAAAGGCTACAATGTGATTAGGAAGAACAACGGGAGGAGTCCAGGTGATGTGGATCCGCTTCTGATGACATTAGACTGGAGACTGGAAGATGATCTCCCAGCCACTGGTCGTACTGGAGGAGGAAGAGGAGGAGGAGGAAGAGGAGGAGGAGGAGGATAAGAAGGAAGAGGAGGAGGAGGACGAGGAGGAGGATGAGGAGGAGGAGGATAAGAAAGAAGAGGAGGAGCGGTAAGAGTTGTTTTTTAGAGTAGAACCTCTGAAGGTGCTAGCTCTACACTAGTACTAGGATTCTATTCTTGAAATAGACAATTTTCCAGTAATAATTAATGATTGAAAAAATTCAATAGATAATTGAAAATAAATATAATAAATATTGTTTAAAAATATAGTATTATTGTGGCTTCTTATTTCAGAAATAGCGGTGCTTCGTGCAAACCATGATGATTCTGTTTCAATGTTTTCGATTGATATTTAACTGTTCATTTTTTTTGTTTACCCTTTTGTCTACCCTTTGTATATGGGGTAGTCCACAGTAGGCAATACAGTGGTACACCTCAAGGTTGATCAAAGCCTGCGAACCACTGCCTGGCACTACCAGATCAAACAGTAAAAGCACAAACATCCTCCCCCAGTATGGTGGGGGGGAGGGACCTTTATTGTCTTAACTCAAACCCAGAAGGCCGTTCCACGAGTGCTGAGTACACTGTGGAGACGAGCAGTGCAACCCCAGCTGTAAGCAGAGGCTCCCTGCAGACGGCCACGCCCAGCCCGCTCCTCTCTGTACCTCACTGCTACACAGCACAGCTCTGCTCCCCGGGTCAATTGCATCACTGTCCATGGCGGAATGGCTCCGATATCATTGGCTTGCTTATTTCTGGTGTAATATTAGGTATAATTGCGTTATTGTATTTGATGTGGTTATAGGCTATAGGAGAGAGTATGCATTTGCTTGCCTCGTGGCTGTCTGGTTTATGAATTTCTATTTTATGTTTTTTTTACAGCCTTTGTACACATGGGCTTTTTGAAAGTGATTTTGATCGAGACTGGTCAATACTTTGTGTTTGTACAAATTTCGGATTCATCAGGCCTGCTTAATAGTATATTGATTTCTTTCTATTTTTCTTCTGGCCGTAAAGATTTTTTGTTTTCCCTCACAGAACGGAGAGAAATTAAGCTACAAATGTCTCTTGTGGAAAAATGTTGATACATTATGTCAACAGTAGCCTAGAATTAATGTAAATTATAAATTCGGCCTAAAGCATACAGAATATCGTATTTATTATTATATTTATTGTTTCAAATATGTTAGCTCACATGGGCCACAACACTTGACTATAGCATAAGTGTTACCACTGCAACCTCATAATGAACTAAATAAAAATGACCTATTCTTTGTAAGAATCATTTGTCATAATTATACCTGTCAGCATTATGGTTAAACTACGGTAATGTTTAACTCTAATCTAATCTGGCATGCATGTTCAAATTAGTTACAATAAATTATGTTTTAATAAATTACATCATAAACACAAGGAATTATTCTGGATGACTGACAGTGTGCAGTGCTTCCTGTATTATTTTATTACCACGGAGAAAGGAGCGCCCGCAGGCAGGATTTAGCATAATGGACGCGGTCCGGCTCCAGCAGAGCTGCGATCTACAGTCATTTCCAGGCCCAATGCCGCCGGCCACGGCTGTGTTTTGAGAGCAGTGCGGAAGGAGGGAGGGAGGGAAGGAAGAAAGGAAGGGGATACAGGTCCTGAATAACAACGACGGCTGCACAAGCACCCTGCACATACTGCTGCTTTTGCAGTTCAGGCCACACAGTGTGGTTAGACACAGCAGCACTGCGGTTGTGTAAGTAAAGTACGGGCTGTATAAAGTATGGATGCATGAGGTGGAGATGAGAAGCGTCGCTCACACAGAGGTGAGAGGTTAATGTCATGGGCCGCGTGGAGCTTGGGACGAGGCCACAGTGACACCTAGTGTTCGTCTTTGTCATTGTTTTCAGAATGCCCTGCATGGCGACCTCATGTTGCCCTCTGCTGTTAAGGCTTAAGCCACTGCTGAAATGCTTCCACAAGCCACATCGTAAAGGTCTGGTGGTTAGAGAGTTTTAGTTTTAGGTATAGACATATATATTTACATATTACGCATATTATTTATATTAATTGCCATCGTTAGGGCGTATAGATCCTTATTTGTCAGACTTTATGAACACACAACTAGTGGTGCTGGATGATGACTCCATTAGAAAGCTGTGGTATGAATGAAGAAGTATTTCTCTTCTGTCTCTTCTCATGTTTCATTATATTTGATCCTTTTCTTGTACATTTTATTTCTTCACCTTAGGGGTCTGACTTCGGGTTCTCTGTCGCTGCATAGATATCTTTCCATTACCTTTGTGATGATCCAGGAGTGTTTTCTTCAGTCCTTTGTTTGATGTGTCGGCATGCAGCCTTCAAAGTAAACACGTCTCCCTGTGTCCACAGAGGAGGCGATGACGCCGTAATGAAGACACAGAGAGCAGAGCGGTGATCTTGAGGAGATGTGTTGTGAAGATAGCATTGTAGGATTTGATGCTTTACGTGTGTGTGTGTGTGTGTGTGTGTGTGTGTGTGTGTGTGTGTGTGTGTGTGTGTGTGTGTGTGTGTGTGTGTGTGTGTGTGTGTGTGTGTGTGTGTGTGTGTGTGTGTAGGTGTGGTGCATGTGTGTTTGTGTGTGTGTGTGTGTGTGTGTGTGTATGTGTGTGTGTGTGTGTGTGTGTGTTTGTATTTGTATGTGTGTGTGTGTGTGTGTGTGTGTGTTTGTATGTGTGTGTGTGTGTGTGTGTGTGTGTTTGTATTTGTATGTGTGAGTGCGTGCGCGGCTGCGCACGTGTGTGTCAGTGTTTATATTTGTGTGGGTGTGTGTGTGTGTGTGTGTGTGTGTGTGTGTGTGTGTGTGTGTGTGTGTGTGTGTGTGTTTGTGTGTGTCTGTGTGTGTGTGTGTGTGTGTGTGTGTGTGTGTGTGTGTGTGTGTGTGTGTGTCTGTGTCAAGTCCCACTGGTTTAAC
Source organism: Gadus chalcogrammus (assembly GCF_026213295.1). Taxonomy (NCBI): domain Eukaryota; kingdom Metazoa; phylum Chordata; class Actinopteri; order Gadiformes; family Gadidae; genus Gadus; species Gadus chalcogrammus. The sequence goes on from NC_079420.1 coordinate 21,819,457, forward strand.
ACATCCACAAACTGCTTTTCAGGAATTCCCAACACACCAGACATCATTTGCATATCACAAGAGGAAAAAATAGTCAGACTCTTTGAAGTAGCCTGTGCCTTTGACCTGTTCATGGAGGAATCCTATTGTACAAAAAAACTGAAATACCATCCTCTAACATCTGCCATTGAAAGCTGTGGCTATAAATGTGTCCTCATTGTTCTTGTCTTTGGCAGTCTAGGCCATGTGCATAGGCTGGTGGTCAGTGGACTTAACATCAGTGGACTAAGTAAAAGAAGGGCCAGACAGCTAGCTAAGTACTGCTCAATATCAGCTGTTATAGGGAGCATGTTCATCTGGAAAAGGAGATGTTTCCTGTACCCTTAATGATGCATTCCCATAACAAGATGTTTGTTGGTCAAATAGTTGTTGGATAATTCATCACATTTGGTTCCTAAAATGATATTAACTTGTAATGTGGAATCAAATAAAGTACATAAAATGTGTGTGTGTGTGTGTGTGTGTGTGTGTGTGTGTGTGTGTGTGTGTCTGCGTGTGTCTGTGTGTGTGAGGGTGCCCGTATATGTGTTCTTTTGTATGTGTGTGTGCACGTGCACAGCAGCCTTGAAGACCAGCGCATGGTGTTGGCGGTGGAGAGGACTGGGAGCGTGTGTGTGGGCGGAGGGCGAGGCGTGGGAGGGGGCAGACTGGCTGGGGAGGGAGAGGGAGGAGGGAGAGGGAGAAGGGAGAGGGAGGAGGGAGAGGGAGGAGGGAGAGGGAGGAGGGGGAGACCTCGACCACGCAAGGTTATCAACAGCGAGGATGTCTGTGTTGTTGGTTTCAACACTGACGGGCTACAAGCATGTATTCATCGGGCTGGATTGTAATAAGTTGATGGATGGTGTAATTGTGTCAATTACACCATCTATCAACTTATTACAATCTGGTTTCAGAGTCAGTGACGAAACAACAACACAAAAATCCTCAGTTGTTGATAACCTTGCGTGGTCAAGGTCTCCTTCCCTCCCTCCTCCCTTCCCTCGCCTCCCCCTACCCCCTCCACAGCCCAACCTTAACATGAACTCAACGAATTGCAAAAACAAACAATCCATAAATGATGGTTACAACATGTTACCACGTTAAAATAATAGCAGATAATATCCTGTTGACATGCTGTCTTTGTGGTTGTTGTTTTTCATGTATTTCCAAAATGTAAAAAACATATTAAATGTCGGCGATGTTCAATAAAGGTTCAATCCTTTTCTGGCGCAGATTGGCCCTTGAGTCTAAACAGGAAATGGCGCTGACGAAGGGCTGTGTGCAAACATCCCCGGCCCCCCTCCCTCCGCGTCTTCAGGACACGGCAACACTCGTTAAGACGTCCACTATCGGCCTTATTTACCGCCAATACCAACCGCTGTGTGTTTACCGCGTCCACCTGGGGCGCTCAGATAAGCACCGAGCAGGAGAGCCAGGGGGAGAGGGGGGGGAAACAGTGGGTACGGGGGGGAGACAGGGGGGGGGGGCTTGGCTTCTGCTTGGAGCGCAGGTTGGGTTGGACCGGGACCAGACCGTTTGAAGTCCCAGACATGCAGGCCTGTATCTGCTCCCCACAGCTGGAGCAGCGAGAGGGAGAGGAGGAGAGAGAGAGCGTGTAGCTAGATTTACAGCTTATTCCCGCCTTGTTCCCACCTCCACCCCAGTCTCCCGTTCAGCTAAATAACACAAGCGACTCCTCACCTCTGTGCACAGGCGTACTGTGGTGCGATGAAGTCGTCCCAGCACTAGTGTGCTGCCTATTGTCTGGCTGTCTCTGCCGTCTCCGGCTCCACTAATGGTCTGCTCTCCGTCTAACCAGGGCTGTCCGTCAGCCGACGGGCAGTAAATAGCCGAGCCATGCTCGTTACAGAAGGCTGCATTGTCCCACGCGGCGAAGGGGAATCGAGAGGTTAACTACTCTATTCCATGCTCCTATCTGATTCTAGAGACGTGGGCTTCCAGAGTGCACAATAACCCCCCCACCCCCCACACACCGCACCCCTCCCCTCCCCCGGTGCCTACGAGGTCGATGGAACGCTAATGTAGATCTTTAACCCTCCCATGGACCCCTGGATAATGCCATCCCTGCCTCTATGCTCATGACGAATGGGGTGTACAAGGCTGTGTAGACTAACTGGCTGATGAGGGACCCCCAAACGCTGCCCTTTGAATACAATGTGTGTGCACGCTGAACAGGACGCTGGTTTCACCTGATCCTCGCTCCTTGTTTAATTTGTTGTTTATATTTTCTTGTTCAGTTCACACAGTGCTATGGAGAATCTGGTCATAGAGCACATGCCTGTCGGAGAAGTAGAGGCAATAGGTGGCTTAGACCTTCAGTCAGGTCTCAGACATCGCCACATCCACCAATGCCTCTGAGCACTTTAAACACATCATCACTGGACCGGCTGACCTCTGATCTGTGTTTTATTTTGGAGCGGGGGGACGGGGGGGGGGAGGGGCGTTGTCTGATATAAATCCAATAGCGCTGACAGCCCGGTCAAACCCCAAGTGATGCATCAGGGCCGGAGACGTGCACACGTGAATCACCCCTTTCTCCACCGCAAACCATCGCTGGCTGTACGCTGCCCACAGTCCTGGGCATTCCTGTGCATTGGTGTTAATTCTGTCATCTATTATTCCCCAATTTATGGTGCACTGTAGGGACGTTTTACACCTTCCATTATTTAGAAGCCGTTTGGCTACAAAACAATGTTATGGTTTTTCACGTTTCTTCATGTTCATGTTCCTTCTCACGTCAACTGTTTCCTGTAAATGTCAACCGGTGTGTTAGTCATTAAGCCAGGGCCACGCCGCTTCTATCGGAAAGGTCACGCCACGCGGAGGGAGATTGGAAATAAATGCAGCCGCTGATGGGGCTGCTTGGTTGGCCGGGGCGCTGCCTGCAGCACCCTAAACTCTGAGCTGCAGGCTTACTCTGAGAAGGCTTTGCTAAGCTATATGTTTACTCTTTGAGACGGTCTCAGCGCTCACGGGTCCCACTGCTGTGGGCGCTGGGAGGGATTTCTTCACTGGTTGATTGGGATCGGGTGCGAGTATCTAGGAAGGCTGAACGCACCTTTGGGGCACATTGTCAGATATGAGATAAAACGATTTGAAGGTTGGTGATATTGCAGTTGACTTTCTATTATTAAAATGTGATACTTAACATTGGTGAATTAAAGGTTTTATGTAAGATAAATACTGTCTTCCATCAAGTGTTCGTTTCCAATTGTAACACTTCATTAAACATTCAATTAAACACGCAAATTCATCATAGCCACACTTTGGATGCTTTAAAAAATACATTTTAGCATTAATAAATTCCTGTGTATTGAATACATATCACGAGGATCACTTACTCAGCTTATATGATTAAGGCCAAGCTAGTTTGTCTGTGGAGCCTTAAGAGCAACAACCGTACAGCGTGGCTTAGCGTTTATCACGGGTCGTGATTTACTGACATGCGTAGCTTTAGTGTTGCTCTGGAGCTCAATGGGATTGGCGTTGGCTGACAGCCCTCCGTGTCCTTGACTCAAGGCTGCATGATGTCCTTGAAACCAACAGGCATACACACAGACTTCACACACACACACACACACGCACGCACGCACGCACACACACACACACACACACACACAGGTGCACTCACACACACATGCACACACACACACACAACAATTTCCTTTTTTGATTTTGCTGACAGAGCACAGATTTCATTACATAGAAAACAATCAACGGTTTGCTCATGGGAATTCAGTCGATCCAATTTGCCATGCACCCAAACGCATTGATGGGATCAGACACATATATATATGTAGTGATGATTGAATTATCATCATTGATTATCATTCATATTCTAAAATGTATCCTTATTGGATTGATATGATCGGTTGTTCATCAGATAAATAATTGAGTAGGTGTATCAAATACATCAAATGAAAAATGTAAATAAAAAAGTATCAATTGAATTAGGCCTATTTTAAATAGCTTTTAAATGGCTCTAAAATAATTATTTGGAATAATATTCTGGAAATAAATCACATCTGTGTAATTAGTCAGAGCCTTAACTGTAGTTTATAATTGTTTTCTATTCACTAGACCAATTGTATTCGCCATTGGCTTTTGAAATTTATGAAGAGACTCAAATCCATTTATTTCACAGAACAATAACCACCACTCTGATCTCGGTGTCTCCGGGTTGTGTAACCAGATGTATCCTGTTATTTAATTCAGTATTATTTTGCACTGTTGGATCCTTCTCTCTCAACAGCCTCCCGCCTAAGCTTTCCCCAGAAAACGTTGTTTCCCTTCATCCCCATTAACACCCCACCTGGCTGTGGTCCCCAGTAGGTAGGTGGGAACCGGAGACAGGCAGCAGTGAGAGAGAGGCTGTGGAGCTGCAGGACTGGGTCAGAGGGAGGGGGAGAGGGGGAGGAGGGGAGAAGGCGATGAGCAGAGGGGGGGAGAAGGCTCCAGGGAGAGTCCTCGTTCTGGAAGGCTAATTGAGGCTCCATGTGGCAGCAGACTCTGGGCTGTCAATCCAGAGGAAGACGGCCCATTTTTCTGCACTTTGCAGGTCGTGCGTGAAATGCTGATGACTGCTGTGTCCCCAGCTCTCTGTTGGCACAGAGGTCCCCACTTCCTCTGCAGGATGGGGGGACGAGGATCGTACTGCTGCCATTTTTAGATCCACTGTGGTTATGTATCAGCGCTTGAAAATAAAAAACAGCCGCAGTGACTGCCAAATCCTGGTGGAGGATGTGTACAGTTTGGTTTGACAAATTTGTTGGAATAAATTGCAAGTGTTTTGGGGTTAACAGGGTCTCCCTCGATGGAGTGAAGGAGTTTACGCCTCCTACACGAGCACATAGCTGCAAGGATACAGTGAATTATTTAGCATGTATTAAATGAGACAGTTAAGAAAATATTAATTTAAGTACTTAACAGAACAGAATACAAAACCACATATATTCATGCAGGGAATTTGGCTACGGATTTACTGACAACCGTTATAAATAATAATAAATAATAATATAAATGATATGGATCTCATCTGAACCTTTTGAAAATGGTTTGAAATGTAAATTTAGCCAGAATCACAACATGGCCCTCATGCTACCTGTATTCCTGACCTGCATCCAGAATGGAATGGTTTTCTATTGTGTCACAATCTGTTTGCTTTGATCATGTAAAGGAAATCACAAGACAAACACATTTGTATACAAAGCACAAAGGCAAACACACACACACACACACACACACACACACACACACACACACACACACACACACACACACACACACACACACACACACACACACACACACACACACACACACACACACAGTCCCCTACCTAGGCCTACTTATACAGTCAAGGTTTCACAGAAATTCAATTGAATCAATGATTCCCTTAGCTATCCATCAAAGATAATTAGATGTATATATGGATGCACACCAATTATTGGTTTGACTTGGTATTTGTGTGGTGCTATATGTTGCAGGATTATACTGTCTGGTAATACAAATATATATATATATATATATAGAGAGAGAGAGAGAGAGAGAGAGAGAGAGAGAGAGAGAGAGAGAGAGAGAGAGAGAGAGAGAGAGAGAGAGAGAGAGAGAGAGAGAGAGAGAGAGAGAGAGAGAGAGAGAGAGAGAGAGAGAGAGAGAGAGAGAGAGAGAGAGAGACACAGGTATCACTGCGCACGTCTCCCCTTCCCGGACCTCATTAGTCCCGTCCCTCTCATCTCCATAACGACGGTGAGACCGTCCAGGCGCTGGCATTCAACTGCGCTGACACCTGCTCTGATTCCATTGATTCTGTTCACATGCCACTTCACCTCATGGAGATCACCGTTGATCCAGATTGATTTCTAATGCTGCGGAGAACCCCAGGGCATCCCAGCTGGCGTGTTAAACTTGATCATGGATTATTGCTTTTCATTATTACCTGGTGCCATGCATCATTCTAATTCCATAGTCTCTAAATCATTTTTGAAAGGTTGTCTTCTGTGCTTTTGGCCCGTAGTCGCTGCTTGATTTTAAAGGTTGTATTCTATTTAGTCGGTCCATAATCAGAGTTTCATTCGTTGAGGCGGAGGTTGTATCATGTGTTATGAGTCGAAACGGTTGAATGAATAATTTCAGGAGTGCATTGTGTCCCTGGATAATAGTGATCCTCCTTGGTGGCGTTTTGAAGTTGCTACGCCTGTGTTGTGTTGTGGTTACTGGAGATTAGTCACGCATGAGAGTGCTGCTTTCAGTTCATCTGCTGGGTGAGCGGGTTTCACACGTGCAACCAGGACCCATATTCCCCATCTAAGGATGACATCTAAACCAGAGACGAGGCCAGCCAGCAACCACAAAACCAGTAAGGTATGCCTTATGACCCCGCAAACATGATAGCCTATACATGTATGTATGTAAAATAATATATGCATATCAACCAGGAATAGATTTTTGAACAAATACTTGTTCACTATGTTTTCATCATCTAATGATGTTGCTTGGCAACCATAGCAAATCCCGGTGAATGGCGTCCATCGAGGTGGATTAATAATAAGCCCGTACGGAGCTCTGCCGGGGTGTTGACCGCTGGAGCTGAGTGGCCACTTATGTGTCTCTGGCTGTTATGCAGAATAACGCAAGAACCTCTATGAATATCCAAGTGGGTGTTGCAGGCCATGCAAGCAAAACGGGCAGGGAAAGGTTAGAGTAACTCTGCGTGGAGAGAGGCTCCTGGGTACTTATGAGTGGATGCTTTGGTTCTGCATTCACACACGACACACGTCCGCCCACACATGGTTGCAAAAGTGTTGTTGCTGTTTATCTTGGGTAGCGGCGTCGGCTAACATGCGCTCCATAATATCAGCCTATAGTCTGTTTGCGTTACATTCTGATACAATATTAAATATTAATCTCACATCTGTTTTGAGGAGAGTTGGCAGTTAAGAAGGACTTGTGGATAAAACATCTATCGACCATGGGCTGAATTCTCCCTCAGCTCCTGAGCAGCACGTTTGACCTTCCGTCCCACAATGCACTGGCTCCGATCCTTCCAGAAGACCGGCAGCCAGTCAGCCCCGGGGGGTCGGCCTCCCAGAGCCCTCCGGCTGAGGGGAGAGGAGCCATGCCCAGCGAGGGGCAGCCGGCCTCCCCGTCCCAGCCGGGGAAGACCTACCAGGTTCTGCATGCACACAAACGGTAGCGTCACACACAAACACAAGCCTGGAAATGTTCGGCAACAATTGTTATTATGACGTGTTTTTGATTCGATTTTTAATTGTATGACGTGTTTTTAACTTGATAATTATCAAGACAGACAAATGATTTGTATTTGTATTTATTTGTAATTATTATTGATTTGATTATTTAATATTCTTAATTATTATCATTTTTTATTTCATCATTGATTAAAGTTCAACACTCAACATGTTACTGATCTAGATGTGGTGTTATTTAACGCTGATTTTATGTTCATATTTCAGGCTACCTCTACCTGATTTTAAGGCCGAGGAAAACACATCTGAGAGGCTTACCCTTCAGACCAAGGTGAGTTTACACTGACCTAAAACACAGCTCTCTCATGAGAATTTTCCTTCAACTTGTCTCTCTAAGGCATTGGCTCTCAAAGTGCAGCCCGCGGGCCAATGGTGGCCCGCAGAAACATTCCTGGCGGCCCGCAATGACATATAGATGTAAGTTAAAAAAAGAAAGATTTTTAATAACAAAATTAATTTAAACATAAATGTAATAAATATAAAGAGAAAAGTCGACTCTCTAGCTTTCAATTAAATCCTGTTATTTGTTAGTTTTAATCCGACTGTACATTACTTTGAAAGGATGAACCTCAGTTTTGTGATTTAGACCTCACTTGACCTCACTCCCAGTGGTCCACTGTGCAATGTTTTTTTTCACCACTGGGCTGCTGACGTCTGCCGACCCTCAGTCAAATTTTGGGTTCCTAAATTGGCCCTCAGCTGTCAAAACTTTGAGAACCCCTGCTCTAAGGAGAACATTGCTTCAGTATACAGTGTATATGCCCCACATATATGTTGGGCATATATGTGGGGCATATATCCACTGTATACTGTTACAGAGTAAACTGTTTGCAAAATGAACACTAAACATTATATCTTTCTGAAAATTAAAATTTGAGTGATGGGAAAAATGTAAGAAAAGTGTTAGATAGCCTTGAGATAGTGAAGTCCTATATCTTCAGCATTAGGTTTGTATAATATCTGCTTTTGAAAATAATAAATCCAGTTTTTTGAGATCCTTCCCTACTATAAGAGCGTAGATAATAGCGGGTGGATTGGACGCCATGCTGAGATGTCTGCTATTATAAAGTCCAGGGTGACGCAGGCTGCTGGCAGAGCTCACTGAACGGCCTCTCCTTCTCATGTCACACATGTTCTCCTCCCTGCACACTGCGGAGGGACAAAATGGCAGCCAGTGGAATAGATTAACATTTATTTTGAGACTGATTGCACTCTAAACGAGACCGTGTTGATTGGGCTGATATTTGCAGCATTTTAGCCGGGGGGAATCTAGAGTTTTTTCTGCATGCTTTAACGTATTTTTTTTACAGGATCACATAAGGCAGTTTTTTTTCTATAAATCAAACATTCTCTTTTATTCATGATTAATATAGTTAATTATATAAAAAAGAGGATGTCAGTCAATTTACAAACTGAGAATATTTGAAAGGTGAAGCTTTCCTTATATGATGATTTCACCATGACTGGACAGCGAGTTGGTATGAAGAAACAAAATATGTTAACGTCCGTTGGAAGTGTCATTGAATAGTCGACGTAAAAGCCTGTAAAAGGTTGGATATCTCCCAGCTAGCTTCACCCTATTCAACTCCATGATGACTCCATGGAAGAAGTCATCTCTTCCATCATGCCTGCTGGGACCAGATCACGGGGTCTCAGTCCCCCCGGTCCCACCCCTTGGCCCTGCCCCCTCTCAATGAAATGCTCCATTTCACCCCGCTGTCCCACGGGAGCTACAAGCACATCAACCTGGATTGGAGTCTCCTAATCATTCAAGCCCCCTCCTGCATCAAATCGTTCATGCACGCACGCACACACACACACACACACACACACACACACACACACACACACACACACACACACACACACACACACACACACACACACACACACACGCACGCAGACAAGCGCAAACACATACTCACACACACACACACACAAACACGTACGCAAACACGCACTCACACACACACACACACACACACACACACACACACACACACACACACACACACACACACACACACACACACACACACACACACACACACACACACACACACACACACACACATAAGACACATGCATGCTCTCTCTCTCTCTCTCTCTCTCTCTCTCTCTCTCTCTCTCTCTCTCTCTCTCTCTCTCTCTCTCTCTCTCTCTCTCTCTCTCTCTCTCTCTCTCTCTCTCTCTCTCTCTCTCTCTCTCTCTCTCTCGCTCTCAGTACCCCAGCTGATAGAGTGGGAGAGAGCAGGAGACAGGGAACAATGCTGCAACGTGTTCCCTGCAGCAGCGTGTTGCAGGCACATGCCTGACATGAGCGAGGTCCTCATGAAAGAGCTCGTCAACAATGGGCACGGGCTCCTAATTGCTTCGGGGGCGACAATGCAAGGCCGCAGTGCAAAGGCAGTGAAAGCGCTGCTGCATTTACATTCTTCAGGGACAGAAGGGGCAGTACAATATGGCAAGGCTGGGGAGATGGCTTTTTGTCCCCTGACATTTGTGTCCAGGAAAATGTATTTGTAAAGCTGCATACGTGAAATATTTGTTTCTTTTGAATCTGATTCTGAAAATGCCAGACCTCCTTGTGATCTGTCTGCCTGTCCATCCGAGATCTCACAGTTCACTCCACATATATCTGTGCATTGTTTTTTGCCTTGAGGGGGGTGAATATTTTAAAAACGAATTTGTCAACACTGGTATTGTTGCATTGCACCACAACCTCATGCAATCCATGGCAAGCACAGAAAACTCCCCTGATTAGATTCGCACGGGCTGTCTGTGTTGACGCCTGCTTGCAGAGAAAACCAAGAGACACCGAGGTTAATTACCTAGACAGTAAGCTGCATGAAGAATTGTCTTCCATGTTACAACATTATAAACGGTCTTAATCCTGCTTGGCACCCTTGGTTCCGTTCGGCCTGTTGAATCTGTTATAAGATGGACTAGAGGGGACATCTAGTGGTGAAACAGACCAACAACTGAGAGTCAGCTGCACAATGTCAAACTAATTTCTATTCAACTATTTTCTACTAGCTCACTTCTGCACAGCCTTTGTATGGGTTCTGTTTAATGTCTGCTCATGTGCTTCCTATCACGCCGTCCCTGGAACCACGGCTCCCTGTTCTGACTGAGTTCATCTCAAGGCTCTTCCCTCTGGAAGGTGCAGGGTGAAGGGTTAGGGGGAGGGTCCTTTTCTGGCCCTTTGAGGCTGTCAATGTGATACACACATTCAATAGACATGACTCAAGCAAAGGTATCTTCAGGAAATTATCCAGCATTTCGTATTGTTGAATTTCAGACACCCAATAAATAAGTCAAATTAAAGTAGATTCATATCTGAGTTAAATAAGGTACGCTATGCTGTTTTATGTTTTTGTTGTTATCTACGTGTATCATGTCCCTTTATTTTATAATAAAATAAAGGGACATTATTTTGTCGTCCCCCCCCCCCCCCCCCCCGGCAGGACGTGGAGAGCTACCGCTCGGCCCTGGACAAGATGGCGGAGGACATGGTTGGTCTGAGGACGCTTGTGGTGACCCTGGAGGCGGAGAACAGCCGGCTCCTCTGCGACCTGTCGCTGCACCAGGACCTTGGCCAGCAGCTGTTGGACGACGCCGACTTCGACGTCATGACCAAGGCTGAGATAGCGGACCGGATAGGTAGAGAGCCGCGGCAGCCCAACGCGTATCCCTGCTGCTCCTCAAGATCCTCAATTCCTTGGTGGTCAAATGCATGAAAATGCATGAAAAAATAACAAGGGCACTGATTTCCCAAAGTGTTTTTATGGGACATGTTTATAACTACATCATATTCATTTCCTTAATTTGACTTGGGATTTGGTTGAACATAATATTTTTTATATCATATTTGTTATAAGGTATATATCCCAGGTCCAAATACTCATTGGTTTCAGCGGACATCTGTCTGTGCTGTTAGTCCTTGTTGGCTGGGTGTCTGTGCTCCACTATAACAGTCTGTGTTATGCAGAGATAAGGCAGCTCATTTACGTCTAGGATCCTGACAAACCGTGTGGAGCCTGCAGCCCTTATCTGCTGAAGGACAGTGTGTGGCCCTCAGTAAAGGCATGTTCCCCTTGGTTGGCATCAAAGCCAAAGAAAGCAAAAGGAGGAGATTAGTTGGTCTCCCCACAGGAAACCTGTTCTGCTGGGAGCTTTGATGTGAGCTGGATGTCTCGAGAGATGATCAAGCCGTAGACCGCCTGACAACACTCGGGCGGTCTAGAGAGTTTGTCGAACTCCCTCCATCCGTTCTATGAAAGAACCGCAAAGACAGAATTGGGGGAGGGACGGGGGGGGACAGATAATTCAGCCGAATATGACATCACAGTTTATGTAACAGTCACCTTTTCTTTGTTGTGCTCTGATAAAGCCTATCTGAAGTTCAAGCTGGCCAGTGAGATGAGGAAGGCTGGTGGGCACCGGGACAAGGTGCAGCAGCTGCAGAACGAGATGATCAGGGTCAGCATTCAAACTCCCCACATACTCTTGTTGCAACGAGCGGACAATTCACCAGGGAGTGGAATATTGCCTAACTCTTGCTCTCTTGCATGTGGTGCAGAGGAACGACCATGAGAAGGAGCACGTGAGGCTGCAGAAGGCCTACCAGGAGCAGCAAAAGGAGGTGCAGCTCTGCCAGAGTCATGTGGCTCGGGTGGCAAGCTTGGAGGCCACGGTGAAACAGCAGGAGAAGGTTCACCCACCCAAGCTCTTCTGTTAACCAAAATGATTTTATATCATTTTGAGTTATAGTTTATATCTATTTTTGTGTTACATCTGGCTAAAGTCCATTCGATCAAGGCGTGAATTTGTTGGTGTGCTTCTTTATTGGTGCAGGTGATTGAGAAGATGGAAAAAGTGCTCGATAACAGGTTGACAGAGAGGAATAGAAAGAGTGAGGACAAAAAGCATGTTGGGAAAAAACTGACAGAAGGTACGGATGCTAAATACATTTTCAAAATAACTGCACCTGTCTCTAACTTCTACATCTGTAGTATACAATTACAAACCGGCTGTGTATGTATGTGTATGTGTGTGTGTGTGTGTGTGTGTGTGTGTGTGTGTGTGTGTGTGTGTGTGTGTGTGTGTGTGTGTGTGTGTGTGTGTGTGTGTGTGTGTGTGTCTCTGTCTGTGTGTGTGTGTGTGTGTGTGTGTGTGTGTCTTTCTAGCTGTTTGTCTGTGTATGTTTGTGTCTGTATGTGTGTGTGTGTGTGTGTGTGTGTGTGTGTGTGTGTGTGTGTGTGTGTGTGTGTGTGTGTGTGTGTGTGTGTGTGTGTGTGTGTGTGTGTGTGTGTGTGTCTGTATGTGTGTTTGTGTGTGTGTGTGTGTGTGTGTGTGTGTGTGTGTGTGTGTGTGTGTGTGTGTGTGTGTGTGTGTGTGTGTGTGTGTGTGTGTGTGTGTGTGTGTGTGTGTGTGTGTGTGCGTGTTTGTGTGTAGTTGACGCTGGAAGAGCAGAGATGGAGCAGGCCCTGGCCGCAGAGAACGCTGGGATAAAGCGTGAGCTAGAGCTGCTGAATCAGCAGATTTATGCCTCTCGGGTGCAGCAGTCAGCACAGGTGACTTTGATAAACACACACACACCGATTCCGTCCATCTTACACTATGGTGTTTAAAATAAGGGTGTGCTACAGTTGGTTCCAGAGATACTAATCACTCTTTAGCCCCTTAGCCAACATTTGCATGTCTTAAAGGGTCCCTATTATACCACCAGGTGTGAGTGTAATCAGCCATTGCAATCCGTTTGAAAATCTGCCGTTTCCTGTGCCTTAGTGACATCAGTTTGAAACGGCTTCTAATGGCTAATCACGCTCACAACAGGTGGTAATATAGGCGCCCTTTAAAATAATAGGTAGGTTTTGGTTATTTGGCTCTAAGGGGCAACTCACATTAGGGCCGTTTGCCTGTTCCAGGCTGCAGGAAGATTCAGCACGATTCCCCCCCTCCCCACTCCCCCCGCTGGCCTGTGGTCACACTGCTCCCAAAGGCCTTGGCCTGGGCACGATTGCTCCTTCATACATACGTCATCACGTCGTAATACGATAAATACGTCATCGCCAAGCGTCCTCGCCACCATAACAACAATGGAGAACAACAACGTGAATGCTGTCGTCGGCCCAAAGAAAACACTCGACTTCACTATCGCACCAACGTAAACCCACTCATGAACCGCTTGCCGCCATTGTTTAAAATGATTGTTGTGGGGAAGAAGGGCATGGACCTATAAAGAAAGAAGGGTCGCGCAAGGACTACGTCATCCAGCTCACGTTGCGTATCCGCGTGTCATCTCATTAGCATCTGTACTTTGGCCACGGCACACCTCTCCCGAGTGTGCCGTGGCCAAGGGGCTGTTCCGTGCTGGAATACGGATGGCGTGGTCCCACTAGCCAAACGTTCTAGACTTTAGTATGCAAATGAGCTCGGGCACGGGGCCGCGGCCCTAGTGTGAGTGGCCCCTAAGAAGCTCATAGTTAGGATGCAGTCATTGAGGATCTATCTCAGTATATTTCTGTCTGGGAGTACACTACACTTTACTGCCAATTGGTAGATATTTACGTTTTGATTGTCTTCATGCATCTCAAAGTACCACCAAAACATAACCAAATAATCCTTACATAGGTAGTCATTATTTTTTCATGCAGTTTGAATGACCTTTGATAATCCTCTTTGTTGTTCTATGAAGCACGGTTCTATGGTAAAATAAATATTAATTTCCCTTTCTCAGGCACCAAAGGTGTTTCCAGAAGAGGAGAGACTCACTTTGTTTCACAAATTAGAAACATCTGAAGCAAGAATACGAACACTGGAGACTCAGGTAGAGACACAAACCTGACTCTCAGCATACTAAGAGCAGTTGTTTTTTTGTTTTTATTTATTTTCTTTTATTTACAGCTGGCAGAGAACTGTAAACTATGGGGGGAGGAGAAACAGGAAATGTTGACCAGACTCAGTGAGACCAGACATGGATTGGGATGAAGCCAATATGACCTCATGTAATCTGATATTTTATAAGGTGCCAATATTTTTGTGTGTGTGTGTGTCTGCATGTGTGTGAGTGTATGTGTGTGTGTGTGTGTGTGTGTGTGTGTGTGTGTGTGTGTGTGTGTGTGTGTGTGTGTGTGTGTGTGTGTGTGTGTTTGTGTGTGTGTGTGTGTGTGTGTGTGTGTGTGTGTGTGTGTGTGCGTGTGTGTGTGTGTGTGTGTGTCTGCGTGAGTACGTGCGTGATTGCATTTCCAGTTGAAAGCATGACCAAAGTAATCAATAACAAACCCATATCAAATGGCACAGAGAACATTTATTTTTTAAGATAAAAACGATTTTGTAAGACTACTGTGTAATGCTTTTGGATTTGATTATCACAGTGAAATGCTACTTTTTGTTACAAATATTAAAAAAGAATACACATGATCTATGAAAGTATACAATATTCTATAAAATATTTATTGTCATTATACGTCATTCCTGCTTGTTTCCTGTGAGCTTCCCAGTCATCGTTGGCCTTGCAGAGGCTTGATGGTCAATATGATGGGCGTCTCCGGTAGAACAATGAGCTGGAAGGTGCTCCTCACTTCTACGTGCCTCTGTTTCTCCACTCTGAAGTTCTCAAGCATCTGAAAAGGCATGGCAGGTCTTGGTTAACCGGTGATAAAGTGACATATAACGTTTGTCGGTACTGCGGTAAAGGTTTGTGGCCTTTACCGCAGTACCTGTCGTCCCCAAACAAATTTTCCGTTCTCCTCTTTCTAATTTATGGGGGGATAAGAAAATGACAAGAATACCACCAAAATTGTAGAAAATAAACATGCAGTTTTTATGAAGAATTTGAAAAAGGCAATACCCTAAACATTTAACAGAAACGGATGTCCCTCTAGTGGAAGTCCCGCCCATCCCTGCCTCTCACTGCTAAACCTTGTTACTGAAACAGATGCCTCTCCCTCTGGAGCATGGCCGCGATGACGCACATATGTTCCTGATGGGGTTACATTACGTGTGTAATATCTCACGTGGATGAGGAAGAGCTGCATCTCCGTCTCGGCGATGCGGCGGCCCAAACACTGGCGGGGGCCGAATCCGAAGCCCAGGCTGCGGAAGTAGTTGTTCTCCGTCCGCAGCCAGCGGGAGGGCTGGTACTGCTCTGGTCGAGGGAACACCGAGGGGTCTCGGCCCATCGCAAACAGCCCTAGCTGGACCAAAGTCTACACACAAGCGCACACGTTGTTAAAAAAGTGTCTGACACATTATAGTGCGTATCAAAGCTTTGTCCTTGGGGAGATACTTAGTCTGGATAACCACTGGATAACCATCATCCTCTTCGAACAAGGCTTACAGATATATATAAGATGCAGTATGATACATTAAAACATCTCTCAATATTTAAAGATCAGTCCATATCATACAAGAGATATACACTGCATTTTAAGAGAGTCAATGTTTTCACACACAAGATGGATACTTCGATTAAGACGTACTCACTGAGGTTACACTTGGCAACCAAATGCACTAAAGAAGGTGTTCTTACCCCTGATGGTATGTGGTAGTTTTGGATGGCAATGTCCTCTGTGATGTATCTTTGCAAGCTCACTGCCACTGGGTGTAGTCTAGAAGACGGAAGAACAGAAGGATGGTCGTTGTAGCACTATATAAAAAGCATACAGAATATCAAAACAATTATCGAAAACTTGGTGAAAAAAACCTATGGCTAAACATTTCCTTCCTATTTGTTTGCCTCTTGAAACTCAAGGTAAAAAGGCTGAAACATTTTCCAATGGACCAGGATCACCGCAGCCTGGCTCTGTTGTTACAGGGGCTGAAGCTGTTGATAGGGACCCGGTCTGCCCTACCGTAGGGTCTCCTTCAGCGCCCCCTTCAGCAGGGGGATCCTCTTGAGCATGCCCAGCAGGTCCCCCTGGCTCTGGGCGCGGGCGGTGGCCACCTCGGCCCTCAGCTCCTCCTGCAGGGCGGGGTGTCGGGCCAGCTCGTACAGGGTCCACAGCAGGGTGATGGAGGTCTGGGGGCACAGCCGTGTCAGAGCCTCAGTCCTTGTGCTGAGAGACTCCTGCGTGATAGTGTGTGTCTCCAGTGGCGTGATAGTGTGTGTCTCCAGTGGCGTGATAGTGTGTGTCTCCAGTGTCGTGGTCGTCTTTACCGTGTCCACCCCCCCGGCCATCAGCTCCGTCACGCTGGCCTTGATATCCTCGATGGACAGCTTGTCAAGCATGAGCAGGCTGGCCAGGACCCCCGGGTATTTATCGGACTGAACCGGTTCCTTCAACTTCCTGTAAATGTTCTGAATGCAGCGGTCGGCTGGAAAGGGATGGGAAAGTCGAACTCTTTTATTCACGGGTTAAAAGACGCCTGTAATTCTACACATCAATGACCAATATTAATGTGTGTGGCAGCACGGCTCAACTATAATATTTGCAGTGCAGGAGATGCCTTTATCCAAAGTCACTTGAGGTTCATTCAGATAAAGTGCATGTCATTCAGGAGCATATAGGAGTTTGTCTTCTTGCTTAAAAATGCTTACAGGTACAAGGCAGTGCTGACGTTGGGGTTTGAACCCGCACCTTTTTGATTGAGAACCCTTCGGATGTCTTCCGCGGTCATGATTCAGCAGCAGTCGTTATAAAAGGTCAGGGCGGTCCTACCTTGGCCGAAGATGCCGTCCCAGGCCTGGACGTGGTCCCTCCAGACCTTGGCCCCGAGCGTCCTCAGCAGGGCTGGGGGGATGTACAGCATGGGAGAGGTGGTCTTGAACATCAGGGTGATGCAGTCGATGAAGTGCTGGGCCTCTGGGTCGATGTAGTCCAGCAGCAGACCCAGCCGCTCTCCGTACAGCACCGAGCCCACCGCTGACAGGGTGGAGGGGACGTGGAGGAATCACACACCAGTTATAGTAACACAAGACAAGATACGAGAGACACAACAAGGGCATCATGATAAAACATATAAATCAAGTTTCCTTCAGATCTTTCATTAAAATGAGTCAAATGTATATACATATATATAATAATAATAATAAATTAAATTTATATAGCGCTTAATATGGTACTCTAAGACGCTTTACATATTGCCCTATCTAAACTATGTAACAGATATATATTAAGACAGAGTAGGATTAAAAGAAAAACAGAGGTTAAACATGAAGAATAAGGTGGGAGATAGGTGGGGAAGATATATACAATCATTGCTTACATTCCAGGGCGTATTTAAAAAGTTCTTGAGATAGGTCTGTTGTCCATTTGTTCTGTCCACTTCTCTCAATCTTTTTGTGAATCCTAGCCACAAAGTCCTGGCCAACTTCATCCAGTAACGGGGCAAAGTTCCCAAGCATCTTTGGAGAAATGACTTCCTTGTTGAGAATAACCCTGTTGGACCTCCAGTCTTCCCCGTCCCTGATGCAAGAGGAGGGGTATAATTAATCGTTGGTTGTCTGAATGGGTCTAAGATAGTGTGAATGGGTTTATTAAAATAGATACTTGAGTAGAACTCCATATTTGCGATTCCTGTAGTCCCTGTATGATGTCCATGCTTCGACCCTCAGCCTCTTGGGATAGTAGCCCTCTGCTCTGAACAGGGTGGCTGCGTCCACAGGCTTGATGATGTTCACACTGTCATAGTAACCTATCTTCTCCCTGTTGGATAAAAAGAGACAGCATTGAGACATCTTTGTCAGGATAAAACAAGATTCTGTATCTATCTTTTCAAATACAAAGGAAAAAGGTCCTATGGCATCATAGGACATCCAAACCTCTGAGAATTTTTATGAACACAATAATCCTTATTCAGTAAATAAATCCCTCCTTTACCTGTAGATAGGTCCAAATTTGTTGAAGTTGTTCACCATGATGTGGTGAAGGTTCTTGAAGCCATCTTGTTTCCAGAAGGCATACAGGTTTGCCGCCCCGTTCTTCCAGAGCCCAGGAATCTCATGGAACGGTCGGACTAAGCTGCTGTTCTCTGGGTACACGTCCCTGACCACCGGCACGCTGCTGCTACGGCGCATGCTCACGCTCGGAAGACCCTCAGCCCAGGACCGAGGCAGCCCCATAGGGCTGCAGCGCAGCACGTGCCACCGGGCCATCCCAGCTAATACACAGTCCCCTCTGCTGGTGCCTTTTATACAGACCACTGGCGACCGGCCGGTGCCTGCGGTGGTGGACGCTGTCCCTCCCTGCGGGGAGGTTCTGGCTAATACAAGGGGGCAGGTTTTTTGGATAAGCGGCCTCTCAACCACTCTTTTACTCAGTCCACCAGTGAAGCGATCCTGCCCTCCCTGACTCAAATTCAGCGCAGTGACAATCAGTGTTTCACTTATGGGGGGTCCGTGGGAGGGGAGCTACACTGGGAAATGGTTTTGGGGGCGGGTTTAAACCTTTCATCAAAACCTAGATTTACATAAGTGTTGAATCACTTTTCATGCCAATGGAGCTATAGATCTATGACCATTTGCTTTGTGCGACATGATCTTCTTTTAATGTGTTCAAATAGTCAGATGTTGTTTAGAGATAAGGCCTTGTTTGAGCCACTCACACAGAAGGCAACGGTCAAACAAAACAGAAACATTTATGTTTTTCAATTTTATTTAACAAAGTTCAGTCAAAGATAAAGTTAGCGTAGAATTGAAAGATAAATAAAGACATAATAAATAGGCTTCTCACAAAGTAAGGTCACGTTCTGCCAAGAGTCGAACACAACAATCCCAGCTGAATAAACAGCAGGAGGAATAAAACGGTTAGAAACTGCAAAGCCCTGAACAGCTTAATGAGCTCCTCCAGCCTCATGGCGGTGTTGAGGTCGCCCTCGACCCGCAGCCTCCCGCTGGCGTACGCTCCGTACGGCCGGAGGCTGCCTTCGAACAGGGCCAGCAGGTCGCTGTCGCTGATGCTCAGAGTCACGTCCGGCTCCCGCAGAGGAGCGCCCAGCCCTGCATCGCCGGCGCCTGGAGGGACACGCGTTGAGACACAACGTTGGGATTCACTTCAACAAGACCCGCATGAGCCTTGCTTATTAAACTACTACTTAATATTCACTCCTTCATTTTAAGTGCCTTGATTTTTCTTTGTAGACACCGGGAGGCTGTGGACATGGGCGTCCGAGCCCAGGGCCACAACGAGCACCCACCTTGACTCAGGTCCACATAGTAGCTCTTGCACTCTCCGTCGCTGGAGCTGATCCGGAAATGGAAGCAGGCCCCCACCCTGTTGACCAGGCTTTCAGAGAGCAGCAGCCGGACCACCCCCAGCAGCTGATCCACCGACCCGGCCGGGCTCACGGCCGGCGCTGCGCCGCTCACCTCATCCGTGAATGCGGCGCTGTCCCCTGGGAGCAGACACACAAGAGAAGCATTCAGAATCCATGCAAATCAACTTTGACATTTTCTTCCGTTTTGCTCTCTGAATCCCGTCGGCTGACCTGGGGAACCCGTCTGGGGCGGTGGAGCTCCACCCTGGCCCATGAAATGCATGGCAAGCTGCTGAATGGGACCCGCCAGGCCCTCCAAGCCCTCCAGGCCAGGCACGGACGGGGGCAGGATGAAGCCCCCCGTGGAGGCCTCCTCCGGGGGCTTCAGCACAGCGCCCAGGGTGAGCTCCACCCGGTCCACCTCCAGACCCCAGGGACGCGTCATCTCGTTGATGTCCACCTGCAGAGGGAGATGGCTCATATAACATCAACCACGCTTGTGGTGTGTGTGTGTGTGTGTGTGTGTGTGTGTGTGTGTGTGTGTGTGTGTGTGTGTGTGTGTGTGTGTGTGTGTGTGTGTGTGTGTGTGTGTGTGTGTGTGTGTGTGTGTGTGTGTGTGTGTCTGTGTGTGTGTCTGTCTAGTTGTTTGTCTGTGTGTGTTTGTGTCTGTATGTGTGTGTGTATGTGTATGTGTGTGTGTGTGTGTGTGTGTGTGTGTGTGTGTGTGTGTGTGTGTCTGTATGTGTGTTTGTTTGAGTGCGTGTTTGTGTGTGTGTCTGTGTGTGCGTGTTTGTGTGTAGTTGACGCTGGCAGAGCAGAGATGGAGCGGGCCCTGGCCGGAGAGAACGCTGGGATAAAGCGTGAGCTAGAGCTGCTGAATCAGCAGATTTATGCCTCTCGGGTGCAGCACTCAGGACAGGTGACTTTGATAAACACACACACACCGATTCCGACAATCTTACACTATGGTGTTTAAAATAAGGGCGTGCTACAGTTGGTTCCAGAGATACTAATCACTCTTTAGCCCCTTTTTTTAGCCAACATTTGCATGTCTTAAAGGGTCCCTATTATACCACCAGGTGTGAGTGTAATCAGCCATTACAATCCGTTTCAAAATCTGCCTTTTCCTGTGCCTTAGTGACATCAGTTTGAAACGGCTTGTAGTGGCTGATAACACTCACAACTGGTGGTAATATAGGGGCCTTTTAAAAGAGCAGGTAGGTTTTGGTCATTTGGCTCCAGGGGGCCACTCACACTAGGGCCGTTTGCATGTACCGTGCTGCAGAAAGATTCAGCACGATTCCAAGGGTCTGTTCCGTGCTGGAATACGGGTCCCACTAGCCAAACGTTCTAGACTTTAGTATGCAAATGAGCTCGGGCACAGGGCCGCGGCCCTAGTGTGAGTGGCCCCTAAGAAGCTCATAGTTAGGATGCAGTCATTGAGGATCTATCTCAGTATATTTCTGTCTGGGAGTACACTACACTATACTGCCAATTGGTAGATATTTACATTTTGATTGTCTTCATGCATCTCAAAGTACCACCAAAACAAAACCAAATAATCCTTACATAGGTAGTCATTATTCTTTCATGCCGTTTGAATGACCTTTGATAATCCTATTTGTTGTTCTATGAAACACGGTTCTATGGTAAAATAAATATTAATTTCCCTTTCTCAGGCACCAAAGGTGTTTCCAGAAGAGGAGAGACTCGCTTTGTTTCACAAATTAGAAACATCTGAAGCAAGAATACGAACACGGGAGACTCAGGTAGAGACAAAAAACCTGACTCTCAGCATACTAAGATCAGTAGTTTTTTTGTTTTTATTTATTTTATTTTATTTACAGCTGGCAGAGAACTGTAAACTATGGGGGGAGGAGAAACAGGAAATGTTGACCAGACTCAGTGAGACCAGACATGGATTGGGATGAAGCCAATATGACCTCATGTAATCTGATATTTTATAAGGTGCCAATATTTTTGTGTGTGTGTGTGTGTGTGTGTGTCTGCATGTGTGTGAGTGTATGTGTGTGTGTGTGTGTGTGTGTGTGTGTGTGTGTGTGTGTGTGTGTGTGTGTGTGTGTGTGTGTGTGTGTGTGTGTGTGTGTGTGTGTGTGTGTGTGTGTGTGTGTGTGTGTGTGTGTGCGTGTGTCGTATGTCCTTCTCTATGGACAGCAGGAGGAGGTCAGACAGCCGCTCTTGACCACACTGATTTCGGATTTCGGAGCACATCACGACTACCCTGTAGTGATGTGCTCCTCTTTGCTGCCTCCTTTAGTTGTCTCTCTCTCTCCTGAATCCTCCTCTTTTTACTGGGCATTTCGGCTTCACTTAACAATAACAAACAATACCCAAAATAGTGATAAGATTTAGGCATGAACCATTTTGAATGAAAGAATTCATGTGATGCATTACTTCCATCATTTATTCTTCTTGTTAAAACGAAATGTTAGAAACTAACTATCAGCAGACATGTAGCTTAGTTTGCCTACCAAAAAATGTGTAGACTATGTGATAACGGGCTGCTCATCTGCAAGCTAGCTAGCTGTCTGATTATTTAGGCTAAACGGTGGCAAACTGAGCCTGGATTTATGAAGATTGTAATTCATTTCATAAAACGTGATGATGATTATTTTTTTGTTATACATCCCAAATTCACCTTTTCCGAGAACATCAAGGCAGTCGTCTCACAGGTGCCGGTGTAAGTTCCATATTGGCTCGGCTACCAGATCGGCTCGGGGTCCGTCGTCTGCTGATTACGTCACACAATACGCTATCTACAGCAATAAGGTCTTTTATGGCTTAAATTAAAGAGCCTGTAATGATCTTTCATTTTGAACATAGACCATTCCCAACCTATCTGTATGGATAGTTTTCTTCTAAAAACAAAACATCCCTCGGAATCATCTTGGCTGTTAAGATAAGCCGTCCGTGTTGCCAGATTGGGCACATTTTCAGCCTGATTTGGCTACTTTGAATCACGTTAGGCTGGAAAAACGGGATATATGCCCAATCTGGCAACACAAACCGAAACTAGACAGACCTACTCGCGCTCACACATGTGCTCGCTGTGGTTGCTATTATTACAGCACAAAACAGCCAATCACAACTGTCCCTTAGCAGCCAATCACAATGTAGCCTACGCCCATTCAAGCGTACAGCCAATGATATTGTGTAACGTAATCAGCAGACGACGGACCCCGAGCCGATCTGGTAGCCGAGCCAATATGGTACTTACACCGGTGTAACACCGGTCGCGTGCAGCGCTGCAGCTACGTAAAGCAGCTTTCACACGCCGCGCGGCAACTCGCCACCTCCATTCATTTCAATGGGGGAAGGGCGGCAGAGGGGAGGCGGCAAAAGCGGCTGTTGCCGCGCGGCAGAGTTTGCCCTCCCCCTACTGACTTTCACTCTCAGTGTCCGAACGGAATTGAATGAGGCTACGCTTACTTTATGAAATGTTTCGAGTGGCGATTTTTATTATCTAGACCTACATGAAATTCTGCATCCATTAAATGATTAAAAAAAAATATATATATATATATTTTTTTTTTCCTCGGAAGGGCAACCTGAGTCGAGGAGGGCATATGGGCAGTTGCCCAAGCAACCTGAGCAACCCCCCTGTGCACGTCCCTGTGTGTGTGTGTGTGTGTGTGTGTGTGTGTGTGTGTGTGTGTGTGTGTGTGTGTGTGTGTGTGTGTGTGTGTGTGTGTGTGTGTGTGTGTGTGTGTGTGTGTGTGTGTGTGTCTGCGTGCGTACGTGCGTGATTGCATTTCCAGTTGCAAGCATGACCAAAGTAATCAATAACAAACCCATATCAAATGGCACAGAGAACATTTATTTTTTTAAGATAAAAAAAGATTTTGTAAGACTACTGTGTAATGCTTTTGGATTTGATTATCACAGTCAAATGCTACTTTTAGTTACAAATATTCAAAAATAATACACGTGATCTATGAAAGTATATTTTATATTCTATAAAATATTTATTGTCTTATGTGTCATTCCTGCTTGTTTCCTGTGAGGTTCCCAGTCATCGTTGGCCTTGCAGAGGCTTGATGGTCAATATGATGGGCGTCTCCGGTAGAACAATGAGCTGGAAGGTGCTCCTCACTTCTACGTGCCTCTGTTTCTCCACTCTGAAGTTCTCAAGCATCTGAAAAGTCATGGCAGGTCTTGGTTAACCGGTGAAAATGTGACACATAACGTTTTTAGGTAATGCGGCAAAGGTTTGTGGCCTTTACCGTAGTACCTGTCGTCCCAAAACTAATTTTCTGTTCTCCTCTTTCTAATTTATGGGGGGATCAGAAAATGACAAGAATATCACCAAAATTTTAGAAAATAAACATGCATCTTTTATGAAGAATTTGAAAAAGGCAATACCCTTAACATTTAACAGAAACGGATGTCCCTCTAGTGGAAGTCCCGCCCATTCCTGCCTCTCACTGCTAAACCGCGTACTTGCTTACTGCTTACTACCTACTAAATATTTGGCTTACTTCTCGAATCCTTAAATAATGATTGAGTAATCCATTTGAGTAATCGACGTTCAGAAGACCGTCCTTACTTAACCACCTCAGATGACGTGAATCAAATGACGTGTCAATAACCTACCGGCCGGGCGCCGTTAATAAATATTATAAATAAATATATAAACGTCACATTTAACGTCACAGTACATCTTCAACCTAAGGATTTGCGGTGATATGTTAAAAACAATTATCAAACAATTATTAAAAGCACTGCTGCTGCGGCTCCCCGTTTAGCGCCATTGCTTCCACTGTTCTTTTGAATAGACGCAGTGCATTCTGGGGCAGTTGAGTACTTCTAGTAAGCTGGCGATGCTTACTCAAAATCTTTCCGGAAGTAGAAGACATTCGGATACTACTCGCTTACCTAAAACTCGCTTACTACGTTCTGCATACTCAATTTGACGTCATAGTTAGTAGGAGTAGTAAGCAAGTACGCGGTTTCGAACACACTTGTTACTGAAACAGATGTCTCTCCCTCTGGAGCATGGCCGCGATGACGCACATATGTTCCTGATGGGGTTATATTACGCGTGCAATATCTCACGTGGATGAGGAAGAGCTGCATCTCCGTCTCGGCGATGCGGCGGCCCAAACACTGGCGGGGGCCGAATCCGAAGCCCAGGCTGCGGAAGTAGTTGTTCTCCGTCCGCAGCCAGCGGGAGGGCTGGTACTGCTCTGGTCGAGGGAACACCGAGGGGTCTCGGCCCATCGCAAACAGCCCTAGCTGGACCAAAGTCTACACACAAGCGCACACGTTGTTAAAAAAGTGTCTGACACGTTGCATTATAGTGCGTATCAAAGCGTTGTCCTTGGGGAGATACTTAGTCTGGATAACCACTGGATAACCATCATCCTCTACGAACAAGGCTTACAGATATATATATATATATATATAAGATGCAGTATGATACATTAAAACATCAGTCAATATTTAAAGATCAGTCAATATCATACAAGAGACATACACTGCATTTTAAGAGAGTCAATGTTTTCACACACAAGATGGATACTTCGATTAAGACGTACTCACTGAGGTTACACTTGGCAACCAAATGCACCAAAGAAGGTGTTCTTACCCCTGATGGTATGTGGTAGTTTTGGATGGCAATGTCCTCTGTGATGTATCTTTGCAAGCTCACTGCAACTGGGTGTAGCCTAGAAGACGGAAGAACAGAGGTATGTACGTTGTAGCACCATATAAAAAGCATACAGAATATCAAAACTATTATGCAAAACTTGGTGAAAAAAACCTATGGTTAGACCTGTTCTTCCTATTTGTTTGCCTCTTGAAACTCAAGGTAAAAAGGCTGAAACATTTTCCAATGGACTAGGATCACCACAGCCTGGCTCTGTTGTTACAGGGGCTGAAGCAGGGCCTCATAGGGACCCGGTCTGCCCTACCGTAGGGTCTCCTTCAGCGCCCCCTTCAGCAGGGGGATCCTCTTGAGCATGCCCAGCAGGTCCCCCTGGCTCTGGGCGCGGGCGGTGGCCACCTCGGCCCTCAGCTCCTCCTGCAGGGCGGGGTGTCGGGCCAGCTCGTACAGGGTCCACAGCAGGGTGATGGAGGTCTGGGGGCACAGCCGTGTCAGAGCCTCAGTCCTTGTGCTGAGAGACTCCTGATAGTGTGTGTCTCCAGTGTCGTGGTCGTCTTTACCGTGTCCACCCCCCCGGCCATCAGCTCCGTCACGCTGGCCTTGATATCCTCGATG
This sequence comes from Gadus chalcogrammus, assembly GCF_026213295.1. Classification (NCBI taxonomy): domain Eukaryota; kingdom Metazoa; phylum Chordata; class Actinopteri; order Gadiformes; family Gadidae; genus Gadus; species Gadus chalcogrammus. Next base: position 21,845,206 of record NC_079420.1, read on the forward strand.
GACAGCTTGTCAAGCATGAGCAGGCTGGCCAGGACCCCCGGGTATTTATCGGACTTAACCGGTTCCTTCAACTTCCTGTAAATGTTCTGAATGCAGCGGTCGGCTGGAGAGGGATGGGAAAGTCAAACTCTTTTATTCACGGGTTAAAAGACGCCTGTAATTCTACACATCAATGACCGATATTAATGTGTGTGGCAGCACGGCTCAATTATAATATTTGCAGTGCAGGAGATGCCTTTATCCAAAGTCACTTGAGGTTCATTCAGATAAAGTGCATGTCATTCAGGAGCATATAGGAGTTAGTCTTCTTGCTTAAAAATGCTTACAGGTACAAGGCAGTGCTGACGTTGGGGTTAGAAACCGCACCTTTTTGATTGAGAACCCTTCGGGTGTCTTCCGCGGTCATGATTCAGCAGCAGTCGTTATAAAAGGTCAGGGCGGTCCTACCTTGGCCGAAGATGCCGTCCCAGGCCTGGACGTGGTCCCTCCAGACCTTGGCCCCGAGCGTCCTCAGCAGGGCTGGGGGGATGTACAGCATGGGAGAGGTGGTCTTGAACATCAGGGTGATGCAGTCGATGAAGTGCTGGGCCTCTGGGTCGATGTAGTCCAGCAGCAGACCCAGCCGCTCTCCGTACAGCACCGAGCCCACCGCTGACAGGGTGGAGGGGACGTGGAGGAATCACACACCAGTTATATTAACACAAGACAAGATACGAGAGACACAACAAGGGCATCATGATAAAACATATAAAACAAGTTTCCTTCAGATCTTTCATTAAAATGAGTCAAATGTATATACATATATATAATAATAAATTACATTTATATAGCGCTTAATATGGTACTCTAAGACGCTTTACATATTGCCCTATCTCAACTATGTTACAGATATATATTAAAACAGACTAGGATTAAAAGAAAAACAGAGGTTAAACATGAAGAATAAGGTGGGAGATAGGTGGGGAAGGCTTGTCTAAATGATTGTATATATATATATATATACACAATCATTGCTTACATTCCAGGGCGTATTTAAAAAGTTCTTGAGATAGGTCTGTTGTCCATTTGTTCTGTCCACTTCTCTCTATCTTTTTGTGAATCCTAGCCACAAAGTCCTGGCCAACTTCATCCAGTAACGGGGCAAAGTTCCCAAGCATCTTTGGAGAAATGACTTCCTTGTTGAGAATAACCCTGTTGGACCTCCAGTCTTCTCCATCCCTGATGCAAGAGGAGGGGTATAATTAATCGTTGGTAGTCTGAATTGGTCTGAGATAGTGTGAATGGGTTTATTAAAATAGATACTTGAGTAGAACTCCATATTTGCGATTCCTGTAGTCCCTGTATGATGTCCATGCTTCGATCCTCAGCCTCTTGGGATAGTAGCCCTCTGCTCTGAACAGGGTGGCTGCGTCCACAGGCTTGATGATGTTCACACTGTCATAGTAACCTATCTTCTCCCTGTTGGATAAAAAGAGACAGCATTGAGACATCTTTGTCAGGATAAAACAAGATTCTGTATCTATCTTATCAAATACAAAGGAAAAAGGTCCTATGGCATCATAGGACATCCAAATCTCTGAGACTCTTTATGAACACAATAATCCTTATTCAGAAAATAAATCCCTCATTTACCTGTAGATTGGTCCAAATTTGTTGAAGTTGTTCACCATGATGTGGTGAAGATTCTTGAAGCCATCTTGTTTCCAGAAGGCATACAGGTTTGCTGCCCCGTTCTTCCAGAGCCCAGGAATCTCATGGAACGGTCGGACTAAGCTGCTGTTCTCTGGGTCCACGTCCCTGACCACCGGCACGCTGCTGCTACGGCGCAGGCTCACGCTCGGAAGACCCTCAGCCCAGGACCGAGGCAGACCCATAGGGCTGCAGCGCAGCATGTGCCACCGGGCCATCCCAGCTAATACACAGTCCCCTCTGCTGGTACCTTTTACACAGACCGCTGGCGACTGGCCGGTGCCTGCGGTGGTGGACGCTGTCTCTCACTGCAGGGATGTTCTGGCTAATACAAGGGGGCAGGTTTTTTTGGATAAGCGGCCTCTCAACCACTCTTTTTACATTTACATTTACATTTAGGGCATTTAGCAGACGCTTTTATCCAAAGCGACTTACAATAAGTACATTTGTCATAAGAAGTGCATCAATATATCGCTGTCGGTACAGAAAGGATGTTCATAGAACCAAGTGCAAGTACCACAATCGCTAGGCTAATCAATTCCCCGTATTACAGACATGATAGCAGCTGCTGCAGTTGCTACACAGTTAAGTGCTACAATACAATACACTACTATTAAGTGCTACAGTACAATACAATACAATACACTATAATACAGTGTACAATGGTGGTCAGAAGAGGAAAGGTGGCTATGCAGAGTCGAGGTGAACTCTGAACAGGTGAGTCTTGAGTCCTTTTTGGAAGATAGTGAGCGACTCTGCGGTCCTGAGAGCAGTGATGTTTGCAGTGCAGCATAACTGGTTGTCCAATACCACACCGAGGTTTCTGGCAGTTGGGTTTTGTTGAGGTTAAGCCTCAGGTGATTGGCAGTTGTCCAGGTGCTGACATCCGCCAGACATTCCGATATGCGTGTTGCAATCAGGGTTTTCTCAGATGAGGGGAAAGAGAGAAATAACTGAGTGTCGTCAGCATAGCAGTGATAGGAAAAGCCGTGTGATGCAATTACCGAGCCTAGAGACCTGGTATAGAGGGAGAACAGAAGAGGCCCCAGTACAGAGCCTTGAGGGACACCAGTTTCGAGCGCGCAAGGTTTGGACAAGGAGCCATTCCATGTCACTTGATAGGTGCGGTTCGTCAGGTAGGATGTGAACCAGGAAAGAGCAGATTCAGCGATTCCAAGTTCGGCAAGAGTGGCAAGAAGGATCTGGTGCTTCACCGTGTCAAATGCTGCTGACAGTTCGAGCAGAATGAGGACCGATAAGAGGGACGAGGCTCTGGCAGCACGGAGGGACTCAGTCACCGCGAGGAGAGCCGTCTCGGTGGAGTGTGCTTTCTTGAAGCCTGACTGGTGAGGGTCAAGGAGGTTGTTAGATGAGAGATAGGAGGACAGTTGGTTAGCAACGGCACGTTCCAGTGTTTTAGACAGGAACGAAAGAAGAGATACCGGTCTGTAGTTCTGGATGTCGGTGGTATTAAGAGTTGTTTTTTTGAGGAGAGGCTTTATTCTGGCAGTCTTGAAAGACGCTGGAACGATGCCTGAAGTGAGGGAGGAATTGATAGTTGATGTGAGAAATGGCAGAATGTCGCTTGAGACATCCTGGAGGAGAGAGGAGGGGATGGCGTCAAGGGGGCAGGTGGTGGCATGGTTAGATGTTATTATTCTGTTGACCTCGTCAGAGGTAAGAGGGATAAATTGGGTAAAGACAGAGGAGGGGATGGGAGGAGGGAGAATGGAGGCAGGGATAAAAGAGGAACTAATGTCCTTCACTTTCTGGGTAAAGTAGTTAACAAAGTCATCAGCAGTGAGGCAGGAAGGAGGTGGGGTTGAGGGAGGGTTGAGGAGGGACGAGAACAGGGAGAACAGTTTCCTGGGGTTTGAGGCAGAGGAGTTGATTTAGTTCCGGTAGAAGGCAGATTTGGTTGTTGACACACAAGAGGTGAAATCTGAAAGAAGGAAAAGACAGTGAGATAGATCATTAGGACAGTCTGATCTCTTCCATTTCCTCTTCGCTGCCCGCAGCTTTGTTCTACAAGACCGTAGAGGATGGGACAGCCAAGGCGGGGGCGGTGAGGATCGCGCTGGTCTGGAGTGGAAGGGACAGAGGGAATCCAAGGAGGAGGAGAGGGAGGATAGCAGAGTGTATGAAGATTCATCTGGAGATAGTTGAGAGAATCGTTCGATAGAAGGAAGTGAAAACAGAACAGTAGAGGCAAACGTAGAGGGAGAGAGGGATTTGAGGTTACGGCGAGTGGTGACAATATGGGAACTAGATAGGAGGGAGGGAGAGGATTTCAAGGGGAGAGAAAAATCAACAAAGTGATGGTCAGACACAGGGAGAGGGGTAACGGAGAGAGCAGAGGTGCCGCAGGACCTGGTGAATATTAGGTCAAGTTGGTTCCCGGCCCTGTGTGTGGGAGGAGAAGGGGTTAGTGTTAAGTCAAAGGTGGCGAAAAAGTTGGTTAGTTCAGGTGAGTGCAACTTCTCTGGCAGGATGTTGAAGTCGCCTAGGATAACGAGTGGGGTGCCATCCTCAGGAAAGCAGCTGAGGAGGGCATCCATCTCGTCGTAGAAGTCACGGAAGGGACCTGGAGGACGGTAGATCACCACAATGGAGAGCTTGATAGGAATGGTGACCGTGACAGCGTGGAGTTCAAACGCAGATCTGGCCAAGTGTTCTAGTGGAAGGACCTGGTAGGACCACATGGGCGAGATGAGGAGTCCGGTCCCCCCTCCTCGCCCGGATGGTCTAGGGGTGTGCGAGAATGAGTAGACGGTGGAGAGGGCAGCAGGAGTAGCAGAGTTCTCTGGAGTGATCCAGGTCTCTGTCAGGGCCAGGAAGTGAAGGTGCATGAGGGACGCCTAGGCTGAAATCGAGTCCGCCTTCTTGACCGCCGACTGGCAGTTCCAGAGTCCTCCCATGACCTCTAGGTCAGTGTAAGCACGGGTGGGTGGATGGCGAAGATTAGACGGGTTACTGCGCCGAGCAGAGGAGCAATGGTAGCGCCGTCTGCGGGGTGAAATCCTGACAATGATTGAAGTATGACACATAGCTGCAATAGGGCAGGGGGCCTCCCCGGGCTTCCTCGCGGGACTCCCGCAGAGAGACTCCCTTAGTCTTCGTTTGCCGGGTCCTGACGCTACAGCTGACGCGAAAAACAGCTAGCCCTTAAGTGGGCAAAGGCAGCTCAGACAGACTTGGCTCCACCCAGCTATCATGGCTTTTGTTTCCACCCAAGTAGCCGATACTACCAAGAACGACCACTTAGCTGATCACAACCGACAAGGCTACAATCAAACTGCAATAACAGATCAAAAGTTAAATCTAGCAATCGCAATTCAAAACAAAAGGAATCTTAAGTTACCAAACTCACCTCCAGCCAGATATCACACAACCTTCTTGAAAGACAAATGTATTACTGAATTTACTCTACTTCCTCACTCTTCTAAATAGACAGACTTGGCTCCGCCCAGCTATCACGGCTTTTATTTCCACCCAAGTAGCCGATACTACCAAGAACGACCACTTAGCTGATCACAACCGACAAGGCTACAATCAAACTGCAATAACAGATCAAAAGTTAAATCTAGTAATCGCAATTCAAAACAAAAGGAATCTTAAGTTATGTTTGCAGTGCAGCATAACTGGTTGTCCAATACCACACCGAGGTTTCTGGCAGTTGGGTTTTGTTGAGGTTAAGCCTCAGGTGATTGGCAGTTGTCCAGGTGCTGACATCCGCCAGACATTCCGATATGCGTGTTGCAATCAGGGTTTTCTCAGATGAGGGGAAAGAGAGAAATAACTGAGTGTCGTCAGCATAGCAGTGATAGGAAAAGCCGTGTAATGCAATTACCGAGCCTAGAGACCTGGTATAGAGGGAGAACAGAAGAGGCCCCAGTACAGAGCCTTGAGGGACACCAGTTTCGAGCGCGCAAGGTTTGGACAAGGAGCCATTCCATGTCACTTGATAGGTGCGGTTCGTCAGGTAGGATGTGAACCAGGAAAGAGCAGATTCAGCGATTCCAAGTTCGGCAAGAGTGGCAAGAAGGATCTGGTGCTTCACCGTGTCAAATGCTGCTGACAGTTCGAGCAGAATGAGGACCGATGAGAGGGACGAGGCTCTGGCAGCACGGAGGGACTCAGTCACCGCGAGGAGAGCCGTCTCGGTGGAGTGTGCTTTCTTGAAGCCTGACTGGTGAGGGTCAAGGAGGTTGTTAGATGAGAGATAGGAGGACAGTTGGTTAGCAACGGCCCGTTCCAGTGTTTTAGACAGGAACGAAAGAAGAGATACCGGTCTGTAGTTCTGGATGTCGGTGGTATTAAGAGTTGGTTTTTTGAGGAGAGGCTTTATTCTGGCAGTCTTGAAAGACGCTGGAACGATGCTTGAAGTGAGGGAGGAATTGATAGTTGATGTGAGAAATGGCAGAATGTCGCTTGAGACATCCTGGAGGAGAGAGGAGGGGATGGCGTCAAGGGGGCAGGTGGTGGCATGGTTAGATGTTATTATTCTGTTGACCTCGTCAGAGGTAAGAGGGATAAATTGGGTAAAGACAGAGGAGGGGATGGGAGGAGGGAGAATGGAGGCAGGGATAAAAGAGGAACTAATGTCCTTCACTTTCTGGGTAAAGTAGTTAACAAAGTCATCAGCAGTGAGGCAGGAAGGAGGTGGGGGTGAGGGAGGGTTCAGGAGGGACAAGAACAGGGAGAACAGTTTCCTGGGGTTTGAGGCAGAGGAGTTGATTTTGTTCCGGTAGAAGGCAGATTTGGTTGTTGACACACAAGAGGTGAAATCTGAAAGAAGGAAAAGATAGTGAGATAGATCATTAGGACAGTCTGATCTCTTCCATTTCCTCTCCGCTGCTCGCAGCTTTGTTCTACAAGGAAGTGAAAACAGAACAGTAGAGGCAAACGTAGAGTGAGAGAGGGATTTGAGGTTACGGCGAGTGGTGACAATGTGGGAACTAGAGAGGAGGGAGGGAGAGGATTTCAAGGGGAGAGAAAAATCAACAAAGTGATGGTCAGACACAGGGAGAGGGGTAACGGAGAGAGCAGAGGTGCCGCAGGACCTGGTGAATATTAGGTCAAGTTGGTTCCCGGCCCTGTGTGTGGGAGGAGAAGGGGTTAGTGTTAAGTCAAAGGTGGCGAAAAAGTTGGTTAGTTCAGGTGAGTGCAACTTCTCTGGCAGGATGTTGAAGTCGCCTAGGATAACGAGTGGGGTGCCATCCTCAGGAAAGCAGCTGAGGAGGGCATCCATCTCGTCGTAGAAGTCCCGGAAGGGAACTGGAGGACGGTAGATTACCACAATGGAGAGCTTGATAGGAATGGTGACCGTGACAGCGTGGAGTTCAAACGCAGATCTGGCCAAGTGTTCTAGTGGAAGGATCTGGTAGGACCAAATGGGCGAGATGAGGAGTCCGGTCCCCCCTCCTCGCCCGGATGGTCTAGGGGTGTGCGAGAATGAGTAGACGGTGGAGAGGGCAGCAGGAGTAGCAGAGTTCTCTGGAGTGATCCAGGTCTCTGTCAGGGCCAGGAAGTGAAGGGTCATGAGGGACGCGTAGGCTGAAATCGAGTCCGCCTTCTTGACCGGCGACTGGCAGTTCCAGAGTCCTCCCATGACCTCTAGGTCAGTGTAAGCATGGGTGGGTGGATGGCGAAGATTAGACGGGTTACTAATCTTCGCCAAATCTACATTGCAGAGGAGCAATGGTAGCGCCGTCTGCGGGGTGAAATCCTGACAATGATTGAAGTATGACACATAGCTGCAATAGGGCAGGGGGCCTCCCCGGGCTTCCTCGCGGGACTCCCGCAGAGAGACTCCCTTAGTCTTCGTTTGCCGGGTCCTGACGCTACAGCCGACGCGAAAAACAGCTAGCCCTTAAGTGGGCAAAGGCAGCTCAGACAGACTTGGCTCCGCCCAGCTATCACGGCTTTTGTTTCCACCCAAGTAGCCGATACTACTAAGAACGACCACTTCGCTGATCACAACCGACAAGGCTACAATCAAACTGCAATAACAGATCAAAAGTTAAATCTAGCAATCGCAATTCAAAACAAAAGGAATCTTAAGTTACCAAACTCACCTCCAGCCAGATATCACACAACCTTCTTGAAAGACAAATGTATTACCGAATTTTTTTACTCAGTCCACCAGTGAAGCGATCCTGCCCTCCCTGACTCAAATTCAGCGCAGTGACGATCAGTGTTTCGCTTATGGGGGGTCCGTGGGAGGGGAGCTACACTGGGAAATGGTTTGGGGGCGGGTTTAAACATTTCATCAAAACCTAGATTTGCAGTGCAAGTGTTGAATCACTTTTCATGCTATTGGAGCTATAGATCTATGACCATTTGCTTTGTGCGACATGATCTTCTTTTATGTGTTCAAATTGTCAGATGTTGTTTAGAGATAAGGCCTTGTTTGAGCCACTCACACAGAAGTCAACTGTCAAACAAAACAGAAACATTTATTTTTTTCAATTTTATTTAACAAAGTTCAGTCAAAGATAAAGTTAACGTAGAATTGAAAGATAAATAAAGACATAATAAATAGGCTTCTCACAAAGTAAGGTCACGTTCCGCCAAGAGTCGAACACAACAATCCCAGCTGAATAAACAGCAGGAGGAATAAAACGGTTAGAAACTGCTAAGCCCTGAACAGCTTAATGAGCTCCTCCAGCCTCATGGCGGTGTTGAGGTCGCCCTCGACCCGCAGCCTCCCGCTGGCGTACGCTCCGTACGGCCGGAGGCTGCCTTCGAACAGGGCCAGCAGGTCGCTGTCGCTGATGCTCAGAGTCACGTCCGGCTCCCGCAGAGGAGCGCCGAGCCCTGCATCGCCGGCGCCTGGAGGGACACGCGTTGAGACACAACGTTGGGATTCACTTCAACAAGATCCGCATGAGCCTTGATTATTAAACTACTACTTAATATTCACTCCTTCATTTTAAGTGCCTTGATTTTTCTTTGTAGACACCGGGAGGCTGTGGACATGGGCGTCCGAGCCCAGGGCCACAACGACCACCCACCTTGACTCAGGTCCACATAGTAGCTCTTGCACTCTCCGTCGCTGGAGCTGATCCGGAAATGGAAGCAGGCCCCCACCCTGTTGACCAGGCTTTCCGAGAGCAGCAGCCGGACCACCCCCAGCAGCTGATCCACCGACCCGGCCGGGCTCACGGCCGGCGCTGCGCCGCTCACCTCATCCGTAAACGCGACGCTGTCCCCTGGGAGCAGACACACAAGAGAAGCATTCAGAATCCATGCAAATCAACTTTGACATTTTCTTCCGTTTTGCTCTCTGAATCCCGTCGGCTGACCTGGGGAACCCGTCTGGGGCGGTGGAGCTCCACCCTGGCCCATGAAATGCATGGCAAGCTGCTGAATGGGACCCGCCAGGCCCTCCAAGCCCTCCAGGCCAGGCACGGACGGGGGCAGGATGAAGCCCCCCGTGTAGGCCTCGTCCGGGGGCTTCAGCACGGCGCCCAGGGTGAGCTCCACCCGGTCCACCTCCAGCCCCCAGGGCCGCGTCATCTCGTTGATGTCCACCTGCGGAGGGAGATGGCTCGTATAACATCAACCACGCTTGTGGTGTGTGCGTGTGTGTGTGTGTGTGTGTGTGTGTGTGTGTGTGTGTGTGTGTGTGTGTGTGTGTGTGTGTGTGTGTGTGTGTGTGTGTGTGTGTGTGTGTGTGTGTGTGTGTGTGTGTGTGTGTGTGTGTGTGCGTGCGTGCGTGCGTGCGTGCGTGCGTGCGTGAGTGGATAAGCATGCGCTATGAAGGACATCCAGTAGGCGCCCTGGGTCTCACCCCGAGGTATTCCTCCAGTTTGAGCCTCTCCCCCTGGACCTCGCGGACCGTCTTCTTGCTCAGGCTGTGGGTCATGGCGTTCTGCGCGGTCAGCCTGGTTGAGGCGTTGAGGTCCTGGACGCACGCCACCGACATGACCGGGTTCCAGATCCGGAACTGAATGTCGGCTCCCATCAGCATAATGCCCCCATCCCGTGTTGTGACCTAGCATGGTAGCGTTAGGGATCTGCTCAGCTCTTCACATATAGCCACAAAATGGCCCTGGCTCAGATAATGGGAGATCTCTTAAATGTGACCTATCTCTATGAAAGAGTTAGGTCAGACTTTCGAGAAACCGCCGTCTAAATGGACGAAGGGTGTATAGAAGGGAGACAGCTAGTGGTGAAAAATTATTAATCGTACGAGACTTACGAAATATCACATTGTAAGCACAACAGATCTAAAGAAACCAAATCTAGAAGGGGTTTGCACTGACGTAAGGTAAAATATGTAACAAATGCAATGTAGTAAATCCTAAAATGACCATGAGATGACATAAACATACCAAATACTAGCTTTTCCGACCACAATGCACCTGTGTTTTTGCCTTTGAAGTTCAACCCTTTGAGCTTTGAGACAGCGGAGTCGGAGCAGGAGGAGACAACTCTCTCCAATGTTGTGACTTTGGACTGCAGCACCCATTTACACTCTCCCCATAAACCCATAAACGCTCTGTGTCAAAGTGACGGATTGTACCTTGGAACCATTCAGGTGTGATTTAAAGAAGGGAAAACATTCAACTAAAAGGGGGCTTCACTGTGTGAATTAGAAACCAGTCCATTGACAATTCACGTCTTGGCCACAATGGTGATAAAAATGCTAACTAACGCAACATATGTAATTAGAGAGAGGAATGGAGCTTTCTCTAGGGACAAGGATCATTTATACAAAGGTGTATTACATTATAGTAATCGCTAGGTCCCTTCCTATCTCCAATCGAACTGTGTTACGTTTGCTAGAATTTATATCGCCCCTATCGACAAAAAGTCTGATACTGCTACCATCATCTCTCTCTATTGTGTCGTTTCATTTAGTTATCATTCACACAAGTTTCTCTAAAGATGCTCAGTCCATGCGGCAAGTGGGTCTTCCCATGATCAGACTCCATTTAACCAAATAACACAATGAAGTGTCTTACAAGAAAGTGTTATTAGTCACAAATCCGTTCTAAAGAAACCAGAACTATTAAAAAGTGATACTGTGGCCGTTCTACCTGGCATGGAGGTATGTTGAAGGCGCGCGTGCGGAGGTCGACCCTCTGCCATTGGTCGATGAGAGGGAGAAGGAGAACAACGCCAGGACCCCTGGGGGGACAGACCCGGCCCAGACGGAACACCACCAGCCGCTGGTAGTTAGGAACCGTCTGAGAACCGTTTAGAACCAGAGAGCACAGTTAATATTATCAGCAGCCAACCATTGTATTAGATGTAGTATAATAACTGATCAGGATTAGGCTTACTTTGAGGACAAACCATCCTGATATGGGGAAGCTTATGAACGTGCAGATATAGGCCAGGAATATGACAATCATGTTGCAAATCCATGACAGCCATCCTTGGGAGGAATCTTAATAGAATGAGGAAAAGATTAGCTGCAGCATGAAAATGTAAGTTGTCAGCATATTATGTCGGAAGGATCTCAGGCTTAACAAGCAAAATAAGGGGTTTGAGATAGTCAGCAAAAATCTGTATAATAATAGTGTGGTGCTTCCTCATACATGCCATCACCGGTGTTTTGGCCATAACATGGTTATATAGTGTAGCACTCATTAACAAATTTAATAAAGCCAGGTTTGTGGGCATTCATATTGAATATTCAATATGAATATAGATTCATATTGTGTATCATATTTGTTTTCAGGACTTGAAAGATGAAAACGAGAGGGGGGTGGGGGGATCGCTGTTATTGTGTTTATTGTGTTGCTGTGGGAGGGTCAGGGGACAAAGACAGATAATGAATTATACAAACATCCTACTTTGAGTTGCTATGACTAACGTTACTTACCAGAGAAGTCGTTGTCTATTATCTTCGGGATGTAGTCAAATGAGTGCACTTTGTTGTGGTAGGGCTGCTGATCTCTGCCACTGAATAACCCATGAGAGACACCCCCAGGACTGCTCTTCTCCAGAGGGTTGTACTTGTAGCCAGGCGCTTTGCCGAACATTGTCATACAGGTGATCGTAAGTTGGTATGTATAGAATTGCACAACTTCATTCTTTTAAGCGTGTTCCTCTAAAACGCCTTGCCCAAAATACAAAATAATGACAGGTAGGACTTCCCACTGAACCGTTGTTGTGTTTGGTGCTTCCGTATATTTTTCCTCTACACTTTAAATTTGGCGTTCAAAGGCCTAGCGGTGCATCACTGCCACACTGTGGTGTACGTGGGAACAGGCAGTCAGAGTGATAGCGGGTTATATCTGATTTAGGCCTCAAAAAGTCAACAATGGGTATAATCAGTAGCTACAAATAATGAGTTATTATTCATATTCTGCAGTGAAATGTTGAAAGGCATTTTCGGGAAATGTTTATTGTAATTGAAAAGACAGAACATAGAAAAGAGAGCAGCAGAAAAAGAAAATGCTACCATTAGGGTCACGAGTGAATGTTCTGGTGTGGAGGCGTCTTTAGTTTCTGAACATGTCACAGAGTAGCTTCTCCATGGGAGTACTGCCAATGGTGCTGCGGAAGAACGTCTGCTCTATCTTCTCTGAGCTCACAGAGTGGAATGATGGCAGCAGAAGCAACAGCCTCCCGAACCTGTGATCAGTGAAGAACAAAGAGAAAACTTGTTTGCGCTGTGGCATCGAAACAAGATTGCTGCAGGATGTCTGATCAGTCTTTGGGTTTGTGTTCATTTCAGGTCAAGTGATATCAAAGGAATTGTTAATGGGGTTGGGTACTGGCCTACCTTGCACTCTGACTGGGGTGAAGGGAATGGATGTGCTGGCCCAGTAATACCTGGGACTGGTCCTGCAGACTCTCCACTTGGTCTGGATCCTTCAGACCGCGTGCCTCTGTATCAGAGAGTCAAACAGACATCTTTAGCATTACGTAGATTAACAAAAATATAAATGTGTGTTATAATCCATGCATGCATGCAACCCCAACAAACCCAAACAGAGCGTATCTCACCTGGCTTGAACAGGACGATCGCCTTCAGACAGGCAAACTCTGTGGGATCCACAGCCAGGACCTTGAAGCGGTCAAAGACATCTCCCAGGCAGTGTAGGTCCACTGTTGGGAGACTGGCCTTTGGCTGCTCAGAGGAGGGGCGGTCTGGACGAGAGAGGAGGGGACACTTGTCCATGGGCAGGGCCCACTGGATAGCACTGAGCAGAAACAACTCACTCCAGGCCTCCTCCAGTAGAATCACCTGGAAACAAGAAAGGAATATAAGGAATGACTCTAGAAACCTCCCGTGAGCTCAGTGGCATGGTCTATAAGGACCATGAGAGTTTTGAATGGTGTTCTGTGTGACTGAACCTGACCTGGTCTCGAAACGGAAGGTGGGAAAACACTGGCATGTTTTTGGCCCATCTCACTGCCATGAAGAGTAGGTGGGCGGAGACGTGGTCCAAGCTCTCCGGGCCGGACAGGGGATAGACCCTGCAGGGTGCCTGGCTCTGCTCCCTCTTTGGCCCCTCTGTAGTCATATCAGGGGTCTCCTCCACTGGAGACCGAAACACACATGATCACACTCGTGTTTTTGTGTTGTTGTTATTACTGCACCCTCCTTGTCTACACCCCTACTGTGCAACACAACATATTTTGTCAAACACATGTCAGCAGCACTAAAAAATATATTTCTGACTGTCTGGTAACAAATCCGATTTGTTCATTTGCTTGCCACTTCAAAATCAATCGCTTTTCTCTTAGTCACCGGATTAAAGAAGAAGCAAAATTCAAATGGTGCTTCCAGTATAAACCAGCACGTATTCTGCACTCTGTTCTCCTCACTCTCTCCAGGGTCCCGCTTGGCACAGGTCTCTGCTGTCAACAGGCTAACCATCAGCCTGTGCTGCTTCCTGGGACTGCTGCTGCAGCTGCTGCTGCTGGGAGGGTTGCTGAGACCCTGCAGGTGGGGGCGGTCCTCAGGGCTAGTGCTGAAGGGCGGCGTGCTGGCGGCTGAACTGACAGAGGAGCAGAGGAGGGGGCGGCCGGGGGGCAACGTTCCGGGCGGACTGCAGGCAGGGTCCCGCGCGTCGGGGAGGTTTTCCTTCTCAACGTCTGAGCTCACAGAGTCCAGGCCGACCCGCGCCATACTTCGGGGCTGTCGCTCGTGTTGCACGGCTGAGCAGAAAAAATCAAGGCACGGAGAGGTTGTCTTGAGAGGGAGAGGCAGTCACTGGATGAGAGGGTTGAGTTTTGCCAGCCGCCACATTTCTATGGTTCGTTTTCTAATATTCAGAGATGGATATGGATTCTGTTCACTCACCCTCTCTGTTCATGCCAGCTTGCAGACATCTTTGCAGTCTACAAGCTTGACACTGGTTCCGATGAGCCTTGTCAACAACGCATGTTCCGGTACCCGTCTGACACCTGACACCAGAACCCCACCAAGCAGACACATGTATCATTTGAAAGACCACCTACAGAAAGCCACGTGGCGCACAGGATTGTTAAAAAGGCATTGCGTCCCCCCTCACCTGTAGAGGAGTCGCCGCCGGATGCTGCGCTTGAAGAACCCGCTGCAGCCATTGCAGGCGTGGATTCCGTAGTGTTTACCGCTGCTGGAGTCAGCACACACTCGGCACACCAGACCCCGGACTGCTCCGTGAGGGGGGGATCTGCCTATGGATACCCGAAAGCAGAGTAGAACTAGTTAAATAGTTAGTTGCAATTTTAAATCTCAAATGTTGGTCTAATTCACACTGTTTCGTCGTCTTTTTTAAAATGGAATGTAAAAGTGATTTTTGGTGGCTTACCTGTTTGAGGTCCATCGGCAATATGCTGAATTCCTAAGTCATTTATGTTTTCAGGATGTGACATGTTGCTCTTAGACATGGGCTCTTCCATCCTGAGAATACTGCTGCACAAAGTATCTTCTGTGAAGAGGATCCTGTTCTTCTGAGTACCTACACTTCCAAACTGGATTGTGAAGCAGCTTCCTAATTCTATCAATGGTTAAAAGGTCCATCCAGTGAGGAAGAACCAGGCTGAACCAAGGCAGGTCCCAATATAGTTTATTTGAGGGCAGAACATGCAAGGTCCCTTCCCATGTGTAGAGGTCCTTCTGCTGGCTGTTCCTGAAGTGTCTTGAGGTCACTGAAGATGCTATTGAAGTTGCAGGAGCAGACACTACTTCACCCTCTTCTTATTTTCCATCTGGCTTCCAAAATGAGTATGTGAACCAAAGTTGTTTGGGGGGGGGGGGGGGGGGGGGGGTTGCTTCTTGAAAACAAGGAGCTTAGCACTAGGCGCTGTGTTAGCAAAGGCTGATTTGTCATCCTCTTAATCTTTACTGTCCTTAAGGGTAAGACTCGGTCACAGCCTTTAGGGAGTGAACAAGTGGTACATCCAAACCATCTTTAACATTGAACAGGTCCTTTTTGTGGCCAACAATGGACAACATCAATTATTTACGCATCTCAAATTAATTTGAGTGAATTTGAGACATGGGACATGAAAAATGACACTGAGAAATCTGGAATTATGAGGAGGATGTTGAAGAAAGAAATGGTTAATATTTGTATGATTTTTTTTGAATGTTTGGGTATTCCTTTTCTTGGTCTTCATCGATGACACTTAACAGCAATACCCTTGCCATCTGGCTTTGGGAAAAAAAAGACATAGAACAGACACCCAAATCTGCCCTAAAGTAGCAAAGTAGCTTACACCACCATGAAATGTTTTGTTGTCTGAGAGGGATCATGGAACCATTAGCTCCAAGATTGAAAGAGCACTAACGACTTGACCCGTTAGTCCATGCTGGTGCCATATGGTTGCTGCTCTTTGCAAGCCCCTACGGTCTCATTAGCCGGCCGACGTGAAACTGACTACTCGTTGTTGTCCCGAGGTCAGCGTTTTGTCCTCTTTTCCTTGATAAGTGGATTTAGTTGAACATATGACTTAAGACAGGATTACTATAACTTCCAGGTATCCACTGAGCTGTCCTGCCGGTGGGACAACGTGGTGGCTGTGTAGTGCGCCACTAGGCCTATGGGGTGGCCATGAAGGCACCGGCCACAGCCCTGCTCCCTTTCATGTCGAACGTCTGATGAAGTCACTCCTGATCAGGGCGAGCCAAGAGCCCTTCTCTCTGTTGCTCCTAAGCAGTGTGTAAAAGGATTACAAACTGCTCTTAAACTCTTTTTAAATGCTGTCCTCGTCTCTGCTAGCGCTTTAATCTTGAGTTGGGGGGCCACTCACAAGGCCCGTCTTTTTAAGATGTTGCCGTGATCATCAATGTAAACAATGCTGTATTTTAACGTTTACAATTAAATACGCTTTTATATTTAAATGTATATTTGAATGAGCCAATGGAATGGCTGAAAAGTTCTGTTTAACTGTTCTTCATTTTCCTAACAGATTACGGCAGTATCGCGAAACACGCTGACGCATACAAAGTGCGGCACAGAAGCTTTAGGGGGAGGTGAGTGACCTGCCTGCTGCTCCCGTCAATGCCAGGTGACAGGAGGTAAGGTACCGGCTGAGGGAAAGCGACCGCAACCGAAGGGAAGGAAGGACATTGTGATGGGGGCCCAACACTTTGAATCCACAAATAGTGGCTAGGGCCTGCTCACAGCTGAATGTGCTTCGGTAGCGTGTTGGTAAACCAACAATCCTCTAATCAAACAACAGGTAACATAATACAGTATCATTTCCAGAATTCTCTGAATAAAAATATCTCTCCTTATTGTCACATTTTGTCAAAGGGCGACAGCAAAGAGTTTGTTTGCCTCATTGAATGCAGTGTTGTGGGGGCCTCAGGCGGCAGATTCCAAAGTCCAGGAAACCTTAGGTTTATTCAAAGATTTTATTATTTCAAAAATGATTAATAATAAGGATGGCCCAAATCAAACAATATCATCCAATTCATATAGTGCATTTAATGATTAGAAAAAGTAAAAAATATGAATGTGTTCATAAGCTCAAAGCTAAAAATAAAAGAAGAGTAGTTCAATTCACACCCTTAATAGCAAAAGAATTCCAGAACAATGTGTTGTGATCTAATGGATAACTTGGCGTCATTTGTAATTAAGAACCTCACGAGGCTGGTGCGTTTTGATTAAGTGAGTTCATCTCAGGAGGACGGGTATAGAATCAAGCTGCCTTTGTTTCCACGAGCCACCGTATTTCTCCTTATAATGCTATTCTGGCAATTAAGCAGAGTGGGGGAGTCAGGTGTGTGTGTGTTGGGGGGTTGAGAGCAGCATTGAGGCGTCAGCACTACTACCCTACTACGAGGGGATCACCCCAACCTGCCATCTGCTGTAGGAGTAGCATGGCTGTAATCCCCACAATGAGATGTGTGAGGGCGGCTCTGTCTGGGCCAATGTCGTGGTTACTGAACAAGTACATTCAACAGAAGAAAGATGTGTTCAAAGTCCACAGAGGCCTGCTCCACATTCTTACCATCCTTTCTAGCATAGATTCATCTTTATGTCTGGAAACAATTCAACCAAGGTTTACCCCTCCACTGCATGCATCCCACAATCTAACAGCAATTTGAGAACCAACTTTTTTTCAATGGTAGGATGTCCACTATATTTTGTGCAACCAAACTAAAATAGTTAAATGCAACAACTGGCCATAACAAACTAAAAACTTGCAACATAATAATCCCTGAACAGACACGTCATACAGGCCTTTTGATAGGGTGCATGAGGTATCCAAAAATGTGAACTATTCCTTACAAAAAAAAAGGTTTTCTTCCTCAGATTCCCCGGTACTCGTCGCTGCAGTGGCCAGGGCTAAGAGGCTCCGCCCGGACGCCACGCCTTGGGAGGAAAGAAGACTTTAACTCACGAACCTTGTTTATTAAATGTTGAACATACAATCCCCAGACACTAGTGAGGCTCATACAAATATTGATCATCTTCCTAAACAAAACCTAGTAAGTAAGCCTCCTACTATAAGTAATACTCACCTACTATAATTACTACTCATCTCAGTTGTTTTTGGGGAGGATTGGGACCATAAGCGGTCTAATTCAGTTCCAAGTCTTTCTGGATTGCATTCTCTAGAACAAAAACTAGCGGCCGCTCACCTGAGAAGGCTGCAGCGGAACGCCTGCAGACGGGGGAAGGCCGCCTCCGCACTGCGTGTCTGGCTCTCATCGCTCCACAGTCTCTCCGCTGCGGCACACGCTCTCGGCCTGCACACACACGGCCACAGCAATGAGACGTACAGCGCAATGCATCAATTCTCCCCATGGCTTCTTTTGAGCCCTGACGAGAAAGAGTTACTGTCTCCTACCAGAGGCGAGGAGAGAGGTTGGTGGCGTCGACATATTCCCCCCACATGCTGACCTCGCCACCGATCACCAGCTTCTTCTGCTCCTCCGTACCTGGGGACACAACACGTGAAACTCTCAGTTGCCTTAATTATACTATCTTCTGCATCCACGCCTCATCACAACAATCCATCAACAAGAGGTTAGTGTTCAAAGTAAGCCATTTTGTGTTTAAAAAGGCATGCATGACAAGCCTGTGTAAGTGTGTCTACGTGCGTCCTACCATTCTCCTCAATAAGTAAGCACCACCACCACCACCTAATACTACATGAGCCATGGCACACACACCAGAGAAGTTCAGTGGCTGCACATTGTAAGAGATCCGCCAGTCCTGGCCATAGGCGATGTGGTTGATGTACCACGGAGCTCCCAGCAGGACCCGGTGGCCCGCCTTTGTCATCCTGCTCGTCTCTGCTTTATATTGAGCAGGGAGCCCTTTCCAAATGTGCAGAATCGTGTCCTTGGGAATCTAAGTGTAGGCATTGACCATAAGTATTGTTTTGCTCATCTGCTCTATTATACATACATTATATGCACACATAATGCCAGTAGGACATATAAACACAGCAACATATCATACTGGTTAGTTAAGACATGGTTAAGACCCACATTAAAAAGAATGTAATGCTTCAGAGTTTTAATTCTGAAACAAAGCTTTTTCCTGCAGCCACAACTAATTCAATGTTGCTAGTGAATAGCCTTAAGTTAAACGTGAAAGTCATTACAATGGTTTCCCATTGAATTAGTGAAAAGAAAATTATATTTGGATTAAAAGAGATGACTAAAACGGATCTGATTATAAAGAAGCAATCCAGAAGGGCACGGCGAAGTCAAGAGAAATTGTCACTTCAAATCTTTAGTGCCACCTAGTGGTATATTGATCAATACACACATACTATGGGCATGATCGAAAGAAATCTTTGCAAAAACACCACAAAACACTAAAATAAAAGAAGCCACATCAAGACACATCGACTGCAATCCAACACAGCACACATGGTTGGCGCTGACCCTTGAATGCGAGGGGCCACACTTTGTAGTAGCGGGCCCAGTTGCGTATGGGCACTGGCTGGTCTAGATACCAGGGAGAGGCCAGAATCGCCTGCAGCCCTGCCTTAGTCACCTTGCGGAGCTCACACAGATAGCAGCCCCTTCTCCATACCTCCACCACTTTTAGAAAACTGTGCTGTGAAACAATCATCTCTTTTTTTCTCAAAACATAAATTAAAAAACAAAAATCATAATTAATTTAGATAAAGTCCAACCAATTGGTTGGACATGGTTTGTGGTATGACGTTAATCTTGATGACATTAAGTTATACATTAAAATACTCAAGTGGAAGTAGAAGACTGAAGTTGTGACTTACCCGCTCATGGTAGTCGAAAACATCTTGCCACACGATAGAAGTCTTGTTTAAATTTGAAGTGATGTTTACTATGCTGGGAATACGGAAAGCGTCCTCTGTTACATGCGGCAACACGTTCCCCCCAACAATGTACAAGCCCCTTTACAGGAGAACCCACATGTAGTTCCACTCGGATCAATATATGTTAATGGTGCTGTCAGTAAGATTGAAGAGCTTTTAACCTAAGTGTAATTTGTTCGAAACGGTATATTTGTTCATCTGTTAGTTAGTGAAATGCACTGTGAGAATATTTGTTTGTGTTGACTGTGTGCGACTTTGAATGAGCCTTATTAGATTTTAGAAAGCTTCCGGCTCATTTCTGACCAATCAGGGCATCCCTTCCAGGGTTTGAAAACACTTGTTTATGGCAATTATTATGGCAAATATACCATTTATAAACATGACTACTAATATCCTGCTACTCACTTCTCCATATAGAAGGATTCCAGTTTGGTGTAATCTTTCCCAAATCCCATCTTCTGCATGAATGCCCGGACATCAGGGTTGGACTGCCTATAGGATATGTATTCATGTCATTTATATTGATTTTGGTTAGTAAAACATACTTTTTAGATGAAGACTTGTTTGAACTACATTATGAGGGACTTATTTTATGATCCATCAAGTTCAGACCTACCAGCAGCTAAAGTTGACCTCGTCTCCCCCCAAGTGGAAATATGGATCAGGGAACACTGAAGTCACTTCCTTGAGGAACTGGCTCATGAATGTGTAGCTGAGGGCGGACGCTGGGTTAATCGGTCCAAATGTCCCCGACGGGGAGCTACCTTTGTAACAAGGGGTCAACAAATTGGGCTGCCCTGCATAGGAAAGGAATTGGGAGAGGAGAGGAACCGGAGGGCCATTTAATCCATTACACCATACCCAGACGATTAGAGACAAGTGGAGTAAAAAAACAGCAATAGTTTAAAGTACTAGATAATAATACTTTTTATGGACACAATTTACAAAAAGGTGAGGGGAAAAACATAAGCAATCAGCAGTTAAAATAACGCGGCTCTGAAGACTAAATGTAGCACATATGCACAAAAGCTACAATAATAACATCCACCACTTTACTTATGTCACTAGGTGTGAGGGTGGATATTAACCGTACCTTTCCCCCATGACTGCGTGTGGCCGGGTGAGTCGAACTCTGGGATAACACGGATCCCTCTGAGCCTGGCGTGGGTAAGCACCCTCCGCACATCAGACTGGGTGTAGATGTGACTCATGGGGTGGTAGGCACCCTGGGTCAAATAAAAGGTCAGAGCGGATTTCATTCATTTGTATTCAAATATTTACAATATTGAGGTTTTTTTTACATACCATATGCCTCGGAATATATCCAAAATATCATGTTGTTTATGAACATACTTGTGAAATGTTACATTTGAAATTTGTAGCGAAATAATGCCTAGCACTGCTTCGTCAGCTCTTGTTTCAATCAATCATTTTGTAGGACTAATACATGTGTTCGGCAGCACTGAGGGGGCAGAATGTTAGCCTCACCTTACTGCTTAGGTCTGGAAAGGTACGACTCTGGTAGGGGAATGAGGGATCATCCACGATGTGCCAGTGGAACACATTAAATTTACTATAGGCCATGGCGTCCTGAAACACAAGGAATTTGGGTTTGTATGGCTGTTGAATATTGAAACACATACTTGTTGTATCAGAGTCCCTTGAGTATTACCAGGGTGTTTAAAATGGCCTTCAATGGCAAGAAGTGGCGGGAAGTGTCCAACAAAATCCCTCTGTACTGGAAGCTTGGAAAGTCCTCAATCTCTGTCTTGTTTATGAAGTACTACAATAAACGGCACAGGGTGGGAAAAGACCGGACGTCAATACTTGATGGAAGAAAGAAAGAAAATAATTGTATACTTAAAATAGACACTCCTCTCTCACAGTGCCGTCTTCATCTTGTTGAACCAGTTGGCTGAAGGTTTCCAGACCTGTTCAAACAGAGAACACAATTGCTAGATACCACATAACCTTTCCCTGATTTTATCAACCAATAAGTCAACAATGGCACAACATTTTGTATCAAAAAAATGTGTGGATCACCTTTCTTAACAGAGCTAGTTGACTAACTTTGATGAATTGAAATAATGCATTGTAATCCTTTTTCCTCCATGATAAAACACAGTATGGCAAGGTAGGTTATTACCTCTGAGAGCACCCCACACCGTGTCTGAGTTCAGAACTGCCTGTCCTGCAGATACATTCAGCTGGTCTACAACACACGCAGGAGCCATTAGAGAGACAAAACAATACATAATGGTAAACTTTGCCAGAACCCCTGTTAAACGTGTCAGACACATAATGACGGGTTTAACATTCACATTAATTTCTTCCTTACATCTTTCCGATGAGCCTTCATTTGGGTAGCCATCGCAATCTTTTTGGTGCATCGTGACCACCAAAGAAAACGCTTTTTCCTCAGTTGAAGGGAGGACACCATTACCTAGAGAGTTTAGAGAGTTTATAAGTTAGCGTAGAACATGGTGAGAGTATCCTATTACATTGCACAATACATTGTGTTTGCTGGCGTTTATAAACTAAAACGTCATTAACCAGGATACGCCTCAAGTTTCTAAACGTCCACCATGGTTTAAAATCTCTGTTAAGAAGAAGTGAATCCCACTGGCTCTACCAATGAAAAGCAAAAAGAGAACCGGTGGAGTGTAACACACATATTACCTTATATTATACAGGTTTAAAAGTAATAAACTGTGCTTAAGTCCATCTATGCAATATTATACGGGCCATACGTTTTGAAACTGAGCAAACTTGACTAAGTTGGTAAAGTGCATTCTAGACACAAAACATAGTAAGCTGGACAATGTCATGCATGCTACAATGACTTCTATCAACAGCAGCTCACCTTTATGTTGTTTATTGTTTTTATTATACACCCTCATATAGGCTATCTTATACCCCTTGAAATGTTATGGAAGGCACGATTAAAAGTAATATCATAATAACTGCATTATACTCATAGACAATAGATCTGGGTGGCCCCAGACCTTTTGACTATGGGGATAAAGCATAGGTATTATGATTGACTCTACAAAGGACTTGACACAACAAAACAACCCTCGCCACAATGCAGTGACCATGAAGCATTCCGCCACTCATATATCTGACACGACTGCAATGCCACCACATACCCAACACAACCGCCATGTAGAAGACGACGCTGAAGTTGGCATCCGATTCGCAGCATCCGATTCGGCTTGAAAACCACTTAGAATCTTCAAATCGGTCCTGATTGAAAACCACTACACCTAGACTCTTCAAATTTGGACTACATTATCACAGTGAGGCTATACATTATGTAAAACATAGTTTCAGATTTGTGAAACCTTTACCCTATTTGTGAAAATGCAATACAGGCTTATTTGAATGCTTTTTAGGGGTCCAGACCGCATTGCATTTTCACAAATAGGTTAAAGGTTTCACAAATCTGAAACTATGTTTTACATAATGTATAGCCTCACTGTGATAATTTAGTCTAGATTTGAAGAGTCTAGGTGTAGTGGTTTTCAATCAGGACCCGTTCTAATGCGGTCTGGACCCCTAAAAAGCATTAAAATAAGCCTGTATTGCATTTTCACAAATAGAAAAAATGTTTCACAAATCTGTAACTATGTTTATTATAATGTATAGCCTCACTGTGATAATTTAGTCCAGATTTGAAGAGTCTAGGTGTAGTGGTTTTCAATCAGGACCGATTTAAAGTGGACCAGCTGCTGAATCGGATGCTGCGAATCGGATGCCAACTTCAGCGTCGTATAAAGAAGTACAACTACAACTATATCTAGCCTGGGAGAGTAGTGGGTGGGCTGAGCGCCTGCACGAAGCCTTTTTACTTTAAAACTGGCTTACCTGAAGTCAGATCTGGGAAGATCAGAGGAAAATATCTGATAAACGCAGAGTCCAATAGAGAGCAGTCTTTCATAATGGAGGCTTGATCTTCTCCATAATAGAAGTTGAAATGAGTCGGGCTCAATGGATACCGTTCCTCTGAAATGGCAAGTTTCTGTGGTAAAGGCCACATGCTTTCCACTGTGTTAAGGTCCAACACTAACATCATCAGCGCAGGCAGACATATTGTACAGCTCGCCATTACCGACGGTCAGATTGTAGGGCAGGCTCCACTAGGTTTCAGCGCTGGTAGTACCGGGTAGTCAGGTGCTCCCAGTCAAGCAGTCACATGACTTACGGGTAGGGACAAGGTGTGGTTATCATGGGTACAACAATTAAAGACTAAATAAATAAAATAAATAAATACATAAGCAAACAATGCCGATGGCAAGTTGTTTTAACAGACTTATAATGCACCACAAAATATGTGCAATGTGCATGAACCTCTGCAGAGGTGTGAAATACTTTGCATTGCAATAACCCGCATATATAATATTTTTTATTAAGGCAACGCTTCAGAACTATAATATTATGTCGTTGCACGTGTTTTTCAACATGCACTGGGGTTGTTTTGGTTTTATTGGATTTGTACGGGCTCCGTGATCTGACGTAAGGGCCTCGTCAGAGAGCGACGCTGGCTCTCTTTGTTGGCTTAGTAGCAGCCGCCGCGACGTTTTGTTGTTATTTTTCGGCTGAGGTGGAAAATTAGGGTCGGGACGAATTCGTGAGATTATACAGAACACCGTTTCACACGGATAAGGTCCTCAGGCTCAGTGCTTGTCACCCCGTTGATAACCACTCCTAGGAATGGACTCGGACGAGGGCTATAACTATGAGTTCGACGACGAGGAGGAGGAATGCAGCGAGGACAGCGTGGAAGAGGAGCCCGAGGACGACACCCTGGAGCTCGGCGAGGTGGAGCTGGTCGACCCCGTGGTTGCGGGCGGGGAGCGGGACGACTGCGGCGGCGACACCGGGGGCAGTGGACACGGCCCCGGGCAGGAGGAAGAAGACTACCGTTTTGAAGTGCTGACCGCGGAGCAGATCCTCCAGCATATGGTGGAGTGTATACGGGAGGTCAACGAGGTCATCCAGGTAGGGTTTTGATATGTCAGCCATGGAGGAGAACCTGGGGTGGTGGGAGTGGATCCCGAGCAGGCCGTTAGCTTAGCCGGCTAGGGCTAGGCTACTTGCTGGAGTGTCAGTGTCACAGTCAGCAGTGTTTAAAAGTAACTGTTAGGATGACTTGGAACCATTCTTAATAAAGTAATCATTTTGGGATGGTGGTAATTGTTCAAACCATTAAGAAAAATTAGATTACCCACGTTTAAGTTGTTACTGTTGCGATGTAATGGATCCCGGGGAGTAGTCGGCTCCCGACTGAGAAGTTGGCACCTAGCATCGCTTTCCCAGCTAACGACCGATTAGCTGTGACTTAACAGACTAAATAAAAAATACATCCTTGTAATCGTTTGTTTGTGTAGTTAGCTAGCACCCGAGCAATCCCCCCAGTGCCAAACATTGTCCTGTGTCATGATTAGTGTGCGATTTAATA
This sequence comes from Gadus chalcogrammus, assembly GCF_026213295.1. Lineage (NCBI taxonomy): Eukaryota > Metazoa > Chordata > Actinopteri > Gadiformes > Gadidae > Gadus > Gadus chalcogrammus. The sequence continues at coordinate 21,870,074 of NC_079420.1, forward strand.
AGTTAATATCTTCGCCAGGGTAAGGAAGGATTTGTCATCGCGCTAGCGAAGCTAGAGCTGCTATCGCTAGCGGCTAGTCAAATCCTGTTGACGCGTTCTCTCATCTCAAACCTTTACCCGTTCAAATGATTCCAAACCAGACATCCCATGTAGGCTTTACTGGAAGACCGTGGCTCTATTCTGATTAAAGCTAATTGTCTTACTGGCACTTCTCAGTGTGGTCTGAGGCGACACATGAGCCTGGTCGTGACCTGACCTTATTTAGGCCTTGTAGTTAGACTTTGACATGACAACAAAGATTAACACTATAACACAGTGTTATTATTGTTGCTTGATCCTGCCAAACACAAATAAAGGTATCCTTACGCAATCCAAGCTGACATGAGGGCAGTAGACACTGGTGGGGTGTCTACTAAAAATAGCATTGAGGCATATTACTTTCTCTTGGTGGAAATAGAGAGAATAAAAGCTGACCGAAGACGCTGTCAAATGTATATAAAATAACATTTAATACAAAGCACCTGAGCATATCAGTGATTGATAGACTTAAGTCAGTGTGATTTGTTGACTTTGTAACGGTGTGCGTTGGCAGGTGTGCGTCCCGAGGTGTTGAACGCTTCTGTGACAGACTTGAGGCAGAGTTACCACTGGGGGACATTAATGCGGGAATGACAAGCTGGGAGGCTCGCAGCAAACATTGCAGTCAAAATACAAATAGATCATTTTATAAACCATGCAGAATACTAACTAAAGTTAGCGAGATAGTTTAATGAAATGGAAATACTCCGGTTATATCTTGCTAGTATAGGCTGTGACCTATACCTTGTGAAATTATGCTGGTATTTATAGTTGGAAAATCCTTGCTATTGTAAAGGGATAACTGTTGCAAAGACGTACAGCAGGGGAGACGTTTTTTAGATGCAGGTCATCAATGAGCAGATGGGTGTCATGCCTCTTGTTCAGGGGTGCCTAACCTGCAGACATTGGGATTTGAACCCAGAATCATTCTGAAATGGAAACACCCTGACCTCTTGACTGTCCTGCTCTGGAATCTCCCCAGTGTCAAAATATCTTGCACTCAAATCATGATCCAAATTGATTAGCTCTTGAACTTAATTGGGTCGGAATTGCACCTTCACACTAGTAGATGTCTAGGCCACTAAACCCTCATAGTACAGCCACCAGGTTTGCCACCTGGTGGCCACCCCAGCCACCCCAAAGATGCATATATGAACTCCGAAAAATGTGTCATCGCCGCAGTGATCTTTCTCTGTCGTCACTTGACATTTTGTACACTGCTGTAAGACTTTCTGAGACTGACATTTGCATGTTACATCAGGCAGTCAAAGTAAAAACAATCCCTACGCTGAGCCCAATGCTTTAAATATGTTATGCTGGTGGCCTCGACCAAACATAGGAAACTTTATTTGACCTTAAAGGCCCAATAGCAGGCGTTGTAGAGTTGATACAAACTGCATGTTGATGTATATCAATGTTCTTCCCTCCAGAATCCAGCAACAATTACCCGTATTCTTCTCAGTCACTTCAACTGGGACAAAGAGAAGCTCATGGAAAGGCACGTATAACTGCAATTCAAAGGTGCATCTACTTCCATTTGACGCTCATACGCCATCTTTTATTGATGTATTCTCTTAATTTTCATCCCTCCAGATATTTTGATGGTAACCTGGACAAGCTGTTCTCAGAGTGTCATGTGATCAACCCTAGTAAGAAGTCTCGGACCCGTCCATCCATCAACACGAGATCATCTGCACAGGACATGCCATGTCAGATTTGCTATCTCAACTACCCCAACTCGGTGAGTTTCCTCACAGTGCATGGACATTGAGACTGACTACCATCTGGGAATCTCTCGGTCACCCGTCTTCTGTCTTTTTTCTCCGTGAGCTGTGCATGTGTGCAATAGACGGTGTGTCGACTTGACCCTCTGAGATATGTAACGGGCACGTTTCATTCGGTGGACAGACCACGATCCCCTTTTCATGGTCTGATTTGCAGAAACAATTCATTTTTACTTCTTTTCTTTAAGATTCTTAGTCCAAATCTCCAGTTCCACACTGTTCTGCACAGACTTGTTGCACATACCTGTTTTGTATTCAGTATCATATTTCTTCTCCTAATAATACACACTCTAGAGGGGCTCAATAGTTTCTGAATATTCTTAGAGTTGTTTGATGGTATATTTCTCATGCACCCCAACGTTGCAATGAATGACCCTCGGGACAAAAGCCCCGCGTGGCCGTCTGAGCAGGATGAAATGCCCATGAGGCTCGGTGGGCCGTTAGATCCAAAACCAGCGTCACCAGATAAAAGCGCTACGCTGGAAGCTAAGGAGATCAGTCATGATGGCACCGCGCTGAGATATCACTGTTATGTTTGTGTATTGTTCACATACAATATACTTGTATACCAAATATATGATGTCTCAATATTTAAGAAACTGTCCCAAATTGTACATTGATACACTATACACTAAATAGTCATAACCAACTTCTCAACTACGTGAGTGGTTATTATTCATTGGTTCCAATTATTATTATTATGTAATTAGAAAATCTTACTTTTGCCATTATTATTATTAGATCCATATCTCCTACTGAGGCTTTCCTTAGTAGGCCTAATGGGCTATATCGTGTGTCTTATTGTTTTTGATTGTAACTGTTATGTGATTTTATAAATGCATGCATTCATCTTTCGAAAGCAAGACGTAGCTTGAGATTTAAGTAATGTCCGTCTAATTTCTAAATCAGCCGTGTTTTCAGAACCAAATTAGAGGAGACTATCAAAGAAGATACAATATTTCAGCACACCACTCATTAAATCATATCAACTTAAATGGACACAAATAATCTGCAAGCACAGCACACAGTGCTGTTGTCCTGGTCGATGGGGGGGAATAGGCAGTGCTGGGTTGGTTGGGGTGGTTCTTGCGGGTGTACTATCGACACACCGGTGTGTCACACGGCAGTCACACTGTTGCACCGCTCAGCCCTCCACAGATGGGTGGGAGAACAGCTTTTCCTACATTGCCTTCCTCAGTTGTGTTACCTCTTGCTGTTATGCATGTAATTGTGGCTTGGTTATTATCCCTGGTGCATCATCTTCTTCCCTTTTCACAGTACTTCACTGGCCTGGAGTGTGGACACAAGTTTTGCATGCAGTGCTGGGGAGATTACCTGACCACCAAAATCATAGAGGAAGGGATGGGCCAGGTATTTACCAGCACCGACCAAATGTTTAGATGAGCATATTTCAAGAGCAGACAAATCAGTCATTCCCCTGTGTTTTCCCCCTCTTCTTTCCAGACAATTTCTTGTCCCGCTCATAGTTGTGACATTTTGGTTGATGACAACACAGTTATGTGAGTATCTTGTTTTTGCCTCATTTGTATTTGCCACCCAGGATGTCATTTTTTCTGAATGGACCGCCCATTTAGCCATAACAGTATCTCTGAATTAAACCTTGAACCATGTTGTATTGTATTCATTTGCTCTGTATTGTGATTAGTGAAGTCAGTCTTTTGATTGAAAAAAATTGAACCTCCTGCTGACAGCCTGTCTAATCGGCTGGCTCTACCTCTAAGAATTAATAACCCTGATGAATTAACAGAGTACAAAGACATATATGAAAACGCTGTATCCTCTGGTGATTTCTGGTTTACTCTCCCATCCCCTGCACATGGTGGGACAGGCCGAGATTGGAGGTTGTCCTTGTTGTATTGGCATCTAGGCTACTCTGTTGGCATAGTGCTGAGGCTGATAGTAATGTCTTAATCCACATCTTGGCCCCCCTCTCTATAAGGGTGGTGGATAATGTGTTATCAGGTTAGCTTGTATGGCGATTCATACACAAAAAGGACATCTATGAATACTACCGCTATAAAGTGGAACTATGTATAACACTAATTTAACTTTGGCCCAACAGTTGGCCTCATAGGCGTTGTGCCATTCCTCAATGAGGTTCTTGCTTGCATTGCTGGCATATCGCCATTAGAAACGCAGAGCTTTGTCCTCCGTATTGTGGCAGTTTTGTTTTCACCATGGGACATGTGACCTCAGATGCTGGTTCAATGCAATGGATGCTAATGTTTGTGTTGATCTTCCCTGCAGGCGCCTCATAACAGATTCAAAAGTGAAGTTGAAGTACCAGCATTTAATTACAAATAGTTTTGTAGAGGTAAGATGGCCTGATATCCCTGCCACGCAACATGCCATCTATGGATTTATGCCCCGGCTTTCACATGGTGTACGTGATCTCATACTGTTCTCCGTGTCTCCCTCTTCAGTGTAATAGACTGTTAAAGTGGTGCCCTGCGCCAGACTGCCATCACGTCGTCAAAGTGCAGTACCCCGACGCCAAGCCTGTGAGGTGCAAGTGCGGCCGGCAGTTCTGGTAAGAGCAAGTCATGGCCGGGCCCACAGCTGCCCTCCAGCTCCCCTAAAAGTGGAGCGTTACTTATACCTTCAAAGGACGTAGTCTGCTCACAAGCCACCGCTCGGCCTGTGGCATAGATGAGCCAGCAGGACACTCTTGGAGCCTCCCCAGGATTCCTGGATCCATCTGGACATCAGCAATGTGCATGCATAGAGCCTAGCCAAAGCAGCCGTCGTGCTGTTTATAGCTTGTTGTTTAATATGGCTTTAAAACATCAGCTTGTGGGAGGTTCCCAGTCCTCTGCGGTCAATGAAGACCAACAGTAGTGTGTTCCCCATGGTTATAATCACAGTTGATGTAAACACTGTTGATTCCTCCTATTGGCTACTTTTATTTTTAGTAACATTTTGTTAATATTAAGAGCACTAGTTTGAACGATAGTCTAACAATTCAGTCTTTAGATTAATATTTTACATTTAATAGCCAAAGTCTGATGGCAGACGAGCTGGGTGAACCAGGGGATTTCTCTTTCTTACGGTTCTTATTTGTATCGATCAATCATGTTGCTGGAAGCGGGGACCTGGAGGAGCGTAGGAAGCGAACACCCATTCGGCACTAGTCAATCAAAAAAACTAAAACATGTCCTGACCTGTACCAATACACTTATTAAAATCCCTTCTGAAAGCTTGGAGTTGGACGGTCTAATATCTCCCTACGCAACAGGAAGTAAGGCGTGTGTCCGCCCCCTGTAGTATCTGGTTTCCTGGTCAGGCTCTGTGCCTCCTCCCCCCCCTAAAAGTTCTGCTGTAACATAGTACGACTCGTGGAACAGCGATTAGAGCGATACTAAAAGGAATTGGTTCCAACTCAATTATTTATCATTTGTCTTTCATTGCAGCTTCAACTGTGGAGAGAACTGGCATGATCCTGTAAAGTGCAAGGTATGTTCAAACAAACTTTTACTCTTGACCCCCCCCCCCCCCCCCCCCCCCTCCTCGTGACTTGAGATGTTTGAAAGGTTTTTTCCTTAATTTTTTTGTATAATGCGGCTGAAGAACTGAAACAAAGGCTTCTAGCCTCCCATTCGGTGTGCTGCAGAGCCTGCAGGAGACAGTTTTCTCACAGGAAGTGGGACCCAGACCATGCCCACAACACCATTAGTGCCGTTCCTGACTTGCCTCAAAACTGACCTGCTGTTCAATTGTTTGAGCGCTTCTCACTGACTCTGGTTTGTTTATTTCAGTGGTTGCGGAAGTGGATTAAGAAATGTGATGATGACAGTGAGACATCAAATTGGATTGCCGCAAATACCAAGGTAGGCACTAGTCTAAGAACCATGAGTGTTTAAATGTAAAATATTAACTGTGGTTTCATTCACCTTTCTCTTACCTTAAAATGATAACCCTATTTCTGCACTTTAATTGACAGCTGTGCCATTGATGGCTAATTTTTTTGTCCAATGCACCATCAACCAAATCTTTTTCGCAATAACAATTGTTCTTTTAATGAATATCATGATTGACTGGCCGGTATGCTTGTTGTTCTATGCAACTTGTTTGTTGCCAGTCTCACTTGTCAGTTGCTCTTGATAAAAACATCTGCTAAACGACTACACGTTGCTATATAGCATTACGTATTTTCAATGACCAATCGTTTTAATTTTGCAAGCGTGTATGTCCCCGTGAACACGCTGACCGGAACTCTGCTCACGGCCACGCTGTACTCTGTCCCATTCTCCTCCTCTTCCAACAGGAGTGTCCGAAATGCCATGTGACTATTGAGAAAGATGGAGGCTGCAATCACATGGTTTGTCGGAACCAGAACTGCAAAGCTGAGTTCTGCTGGGTATGTCTAGGCCCATGGGAACCTCATGGCTCTGCCTGGTATGTTAAGACAACAAATTCTGTGTGTGTGTGTTTGTGTGTCATACATCTGTCACATTCATAGAATATTTAATTGAATAATGTTTGCAAATAATATGCTTATGTGTGATCATTTGGTAACCTAATGTGATAATGCAATTATTGTTTTTTTTTAAGGTACAACTGCAACCGCTACAACGAGGATGACGCCAAGGCAGCCCGCGACGCACAGGAGGTTGTAGTGATGTTTCTAGCCTCCTGTACCCTTGATTATATTTGAATTCGCTACCATACAATGTACCATACAATGTACCATACAATGTGTCCTCTGCTAACCTCGTATTCCCACACTGCCGAGACGAAGGGATCATGTCCCCCCCCACTCTGAACGGTACCGTAGCACACGTTGGCCTGGCTGCACCCGCTTGCCCAGCAGGAGGCAGCGCTGCCTCTTCACTGTAACAAAAGGAGGTGTTGTGCTCTCTCGCAGCGTTCCAGGGCGGCCTTGCAGAGGTACCTTTTCTACTGCAACCGCTACATGAACCACATGCAGAGCCTGCGCTTCGAGCACAAGCTGTACGCGCAGGTCAAGCAGAAGATGGAGGAGATGCAGCAGCACAACATGTCGTGGATCGAGGTGCAGTTCCTGAAGAAGGCTGTGGACGTGCTGTGCCAGTGCCGCTCCACGCTCATGTTCACCTACGTCTTTGCCTTCTACCTCAAGAAGAACAACCAGTCCATCATTTTTGAGGTGCGTCTACTGTTAAATTGCAGCGTTGTTGAATTATGTGGAAAAGCATTTATTGGTTTGGAGATGGTGTTATCAGGCGTGGGCGTGAAGCCACCCAACTATAGGAAGACAACCAAGCAACAATACGTTCTGGGTTGAATGTCTTTGGCTGCAAACTGGAAATGAATAAAGGTAAACAGCCAGGTGTACGTTACCTCATCCCAGGTTAAAATGAGTCATGAGCCACACCAGACCTGGCATTGGAGTTCAAAGCCTTCGTCAAAATACGGTCTGACGACTATATAAAGCAATTTGGTGGTTACTCACTGAAACAGGGAGGGTTATTAATTATTCAGTGGCTGAATGGTGGAAACGTAGTTATTTTTAAGTTGTAGGAGCAAAATGTAAAAACCCATGACCACACAAAGTTGATGTTCTTCATTAGGATTGTCCGCAAAAAGGAAGAAATTTCCATTTCCCCCGGATGGTCTATCCAGGAGACAAGCCAACAACCAAACCAAAATTAAAGCGCAACAAAGAATCTTCACCTCCGAATGGGGCAGAGTCTACTGAGCTATAAGTGTGAAGGCAGCTTTTAGGGCCTGTGTACACGGCCGTTGTTCAGTCGTAGAAAAGTGGCTAAGAGCGCAGGGATAAAGCGCCCTTGTGGGGAGGGAGGGAAACCACTGTTAGACATGGATAGTTTGTCTGATGCAAGCTGTTGCTCTGGAAAGACCAACAGGGCCAGAACAAGCTCCGCCCCCATTTTCTTGGTAACAAGAGTTTCCGAAGTGAATTAGCTCCGGACTAGATGGGCCCTCTTCAGTATGTAGTGTAGCACACTGCCATTCGCTGCTCTCTTTTAGTCTGGTGAAATTCCATTATTATTGAATCCTCTAGATATTTCGGTGAAAAGACGGAGCTTGTCTTCAATAGCCTACATGAGGCTGAGAGGGTTTAAAATTGTTGGAAAGAGCTCATTTTCGTTTCCTCACTGATGTAAATAGTTGACATGATTCCATATCCATGTGTCCGGATAATTCAACCGGGATGGTTGTTCATTACGTGCCTGATGTGAAGCACATTTACTTCTTCAAAGGAGTCTGTTTTAGTTACCCACAAACGTCACCATTCAGGACATCCAACCGTCTCTGACGGGACTTAAAGATCCCATGGCGGGCTACTTTATGGATGCTTTTATATAGGTGTTAGTGGGCCCCTAATACAGTATTTGAAGACGTTCAAGAAATTCAGCCGTGGTGCAGAATAACAGCCACTACGAGCCTGTCCCACAATGAGCTTTCCACAAACATGCTGTTTTTTAGAGGCTAATATTGCTATTTTTATTTTTTTCATCTATTGTTAGTTATGTTACACAACTTCTTAATGTTTGAATCTGTTTGCTGCTTTCATTTACAAGTGACTGCTTCGTTTTCAGTCAAAATGAAAAAAAGTCAAAATGACATATTTTTTTGTTGCCCATATCATCAACTCCTAGCCTAGGACCCAGACTGATCTGAGTCATGTTTTATTTGCTTTGGTCCCCTCCGGGTCAGTCAGATCTCAAGCAGACCTGACCCAGCTCGGCCAATCACAACCCTGTATCCACACAGGGCAGGTTTGATACAATGACTGGACAGAGGAGCGCCATTCCTGCAGTTTATTTTACATTTATCGCATTTGGCAGACAGATTTGTTCATCCAAAGTGACTTACCTCTGAGGAGTCAAGCTTGTTGAAACGCTTCTGCCACTGTATTAAAGAAACTGGAATTTATATATTTTTAGAAGAACCCTAGCATCTTTTTTAAGAGGCTTTTGTTGAGAAGATGTGTTCTTCATAGAGTAGGTCCGGCAGGGATCGCATCGGGTCAACAGTATCATGTATGTCCACCCATCACCCCGTCGATAGATCCTTTCTACAGGTGCCACACAAGAAGTGAGTTATCATTCGTCGCTGTATAGCCTTTGGTTGGCTATGTGTCAGGGAATGACTTCAGTAGTTTGGCTAGCGCAACTTTGAAGGGATCCAGTTTATTTATTGTACTGATGTTCTTCGGGAAGGTTTTCCATAGGCATGCCGCCTTTACAGCAGAGGAGTTGTGTTTGCTGTACTTCTAACAGAATTTGCTAAAAGTAGAATTTTCCAACTGGGCGGTAATAAGCGGTAATAAGCGGGGGGGGCGGTAATAAGCATCCCACCACCGGTTGGTGGCTATGATTGGTGGTAGGTCTCTCCGTTTGCGTCCAGAGCTATTTTGGTCTCCACACGTTGATGACGAGCCATGGGAATCGAGAATGATCTTGGAGGGTCCAAACTGTTTTGAATTGGTGTGGCATTGTCAGGCCAGGTGAACTAGGAATCTGTACTCATTTGATCCCGTACAGAAAGCATGTTATATGACGGCCCGGGGGAAATTTATGATAATGTATGTACAATACGTTCAAGTTGTTATTTTTGTGTCATTTTGCACCTCATAATTTCTTATCCATCCCCTTTGTGTCAGAGTCCCCGGGATCTTAAAGTGACGCAGCAAAGTGCGCAAGTCGACAATGTGGAGGGTGAAATGTAATTGATTGTTTGTGTGCGTTATCAGAACAACCAGGCTGATCTGGAAAATGCTACCGAGGTGCTTTCTGGCTACTTGGAGCGAGACATTTCACAGGATTCCTTGCAGGACATCAAGCAGAAAGTGCAAGATAAGTACAGGTAGGTCTGTGAAACGCTGATGCCCAAGTCCGAAGCCGCCCCAAGTACACTGATGAGTTAAGAACTTGCTAACTCTTGTTGTTTGTGTGTGTGCGTGTGTGTGTGTGTGGGGTTGTAGATACTGTGAGAGCAGACGAAGAGTCCTACTACAACACGTGCATGAAGGCTACGAGAAGGACCTGTGGGAGTACATTGAGGATTGAGGACACGTCCCCATGCAACAGACTCTTGAGTCTCTTGACAAACTAGAGCGCAGATGCAATTAAACAGGGCAGCCTGAAACCTCTCCCTCGGCAAACCAACCACTTTTGCATCATTTTTCTTTTCCTGGATTTGTTTAACAAAACCGTCAAAACAAATTATATTTAAAGAAATAGTGAGTAAAATTAAACGATTAAATGTACTACAGTATTGTTAGCAACAGAATGAGTCTTGAGACCGCAGAGAATCCAATAAGTACGTCCTCTTTGGCTTGTGTTGCAACAACTCCGCTCAACTATTTGTTTTTTCCCTTATTTTTTTGTTTTCTGCTTGTGAATCTTTTGTGTTTTGATTTTGACTTTTGTTCCGTTTTTTTTTTTTTATAGTGTGACAACGTTTTCAACACAGCTTTAAGTGTCCAGGCCATGTCTGCTTTATGTGGTGAGATTCTTGTCTGGGTTGCTTAATGTGGATTGGCTGAATCGAACGGGCGAAACACGTTTTTGGAAAGAGAAAGGGAAAAAGAAAAACATCTTTTAAAAAGAAAAAAGATAAATAAGCGAGTCTGTATTTTTCAATTTGTAAATAATCCATATGCATGGAAGTTAAAGAGCAAGAGTGGCACGTGTTTGCATCATTTTAAATTTAGAAATATTTATTCTTTACCAATATAAAAAGGTGTATTTCTGCGGTGTTCGTAGAGTCTCTGTTCCCCCCTTTGCAATAAGGTGGTCTGCAGCGATCCTGGGCATCGTCCTCCCATCTGTTCACTGCACCTGTCACATTCTTCCACTCTACGGTGACTTGGGGCTTTATATCGGTTGCCAAGTGATTAAACTAAGGACTCCTTGGCTGTGCACAGCAGGTTTAGGAATCAAACAGAAAAGATGGCAGGTGTGATGGAATCCACCTGACCTGTCCTTCTGCCCCGATGCTAATGCTTTAATGTAGCCCCTCCCTCCCCCCTAAAAAGAAAAATGGATGTTTAACATTAATACAGCAATGATTATTTACGTGAAACTGAGTGACATTCACTCTTATTCTTGTTTTTCCCTCCTTCACGACATGGCTTAGAATGGCCATCTTTAAGCACCTTCTGGGTGGGGGAGGTCCGACGAGGGCAGTACACCGACAGTGCAGTGGGGGTGGGCGGGAACACTGCACTATCGGGGTCGAGTGCTCGCATCCCTCCAGCGCAGAGTCCCGGATGCCACAAGGCGGGATTCTCGTCACGCTTCTTTGAAGAGATCTTTCGGTTAGTCTAGACATTGCTTTAAACCAAGCTACGCAGATGACCTTGCCGTCAGCCCCGAGCAGACAGACAGACACAGACAGGTGACCGGAAGAGGAATATAGGTCTGAGGCTTGTGGAATTTATTTTGTAACGCTGTTCTGCTTTCGCATTCAAGCCTGTGTTTTTCGCACACATGGGTTGAAGATTAAATATTGAAATGTTGGCGCCCCTGCAGGTGTTGCATTGTTCAGTGTGGTGGTTGCTCTGGATGTCAAGCTCTGCTTGTAAATGCATACGTCTGTGCTACAGCAGTCTTCACAAGACTGACTGGAGAGGACACCAATATACAGCTACTAGTGCAAGTCTGAAGACAACAAGGTGTCGACATCTTTCAAACACATCCTTTACACCAGTTTAACATTTTTGGGACCTCCCCCAAAAGTTTGTGTTTAAAAAAATCTATTATTTTAATCCTAGCAAAAATTTAAAAAATGTATGGTTTATTTGAATAAATGTCATGAGAAATATCATAATTGGGAGTACCGTGTGAGTCATTAGAATAGGAGTGGTCGGGTTCATGACTAACCAAATGTTCATCCATGATGCAACCCTGTACTGTCTATTGTGAATGCACTCTGACAGAGCCCTCGTCTTCCAGAATAAGGGGAATATTGATAAAAACTGAATACAATTGTTTTAAATCAGGCCATGACCGCACCACGTAAACTAACGGTGTCAATAACGATGCCTAAGTGGCTGTGTGATGTTACGTTTCTATTCATTTTTCTTTCAGTCATTTCATAAATATAACGACAAAGTTGGGTGAAATAGGCTTATCCAAGCACCTCCTGTTTATGTCTGCTAGTAGTTCATAAGCAATTAAGTTAATATTTGCAATCAAAAGCTAATTTCATCTAATTGAGACATCCCAAAAACTTTTAATACTTTTCTACATATATCTTTTCTTTATGCTATTAAGTGTTTCTTATTTACATAGTGTAAAAATGTGGAAATACATTTTAGTTGTCTGTTTTTGAGAAATATATTAAAGTGCAAAATGTTGCAAACATCCCTTTTGGCATGGGTGATTGTTTCATAATGCATACAATATACATGTATGCTGTGATAAACCGATTTTATTAAAACTCCTTACACCCACTAAAAAAGTGAATATACACAATAGGAATGTATTTTCATGCCCCAGTTACCTATTAAGCTTGTGTTCTATACTAAAAGGAATTTAGTGATGGAAGCACACAACCATATATAGACTGGATGGAATGTGTTCTTAAGCCACAGGTTTGTGATGAACATACAATTCGGACCATTGCACAATCTTGACCACACAAGGCCTTTTGTTCCAAGTGATGCAAATCACTTGATGGTAAAAGTAATTCACCCGTTTGATATTTTACTTGGATTTTCTGTATATTCTTCACATTGAGTACAGTATGTGTATGGATGAATAGCTGCCCGCTATCCAAAATAACCCTCAAACTTAACTTTAGTGTAGACTAAAGACCAGTTTTTCCTTCAAAGGTTTACTTCATGTCATACGATAGAATCCAACAATGTTAAAAACATTTCATACAAAACAAATACAAATCTAATGAGGGGAATTTTGACAATTCAATCAGAAATCCCCTTTTTCACATCTCAGACAATTAGCAGCGCTGATATCCATAGTAATGCCAAGACCAGCAACTATAGAACATGCATTCAAACACGCTATATATAAGTGACTTGATGTTCCAAAAGCAGAGTGGTTTGTGTATGAATTGCAAACAATGTTCACTTCAGACACATAAAACAAAGATTTTGTGATCACAACCAAACCATTAACCCTTTAAGTAAGTTAAGTCTATCAAAGGTTTAGAGAAGCGTGAAATTGATCTATCCTGCTAGTTTTGAGTCAAACGAATTAAAGATTGCTTTTACCCACCAGAAAGTTGCATATAATTATAATAATAATTCAACAGCAATAAAGGGCACTCCCTCACACATTTCACAAACAGCTGTGAGATCCTACTTTAATAGTTTGATTATACAAAACGTACAAATAAGACTTAGAAAAAAGTAAGTGCAAAGTCACAGGTCTATAAAACAGATTTCAAACAGTCCAAACATCCCCCACACAGAAGAGCTCCAACGAAGACCTACTCTGCAATCTTCAGCCAACCTTTTTTAAAGTCCATCAACAGCTCCAGGAAGTACGTCCACTCAGGTTCACTGTCGTATTTGACCTCAAACACGTTCTTCAGGGGGTTGGGGTGAGCCTCGTGGATGCTCACCACATCACCCCTGTACCACACCTCAGACTTGTCGTCCTCCTCGTACAGATGCAGGATCTTCTTTCCCACCAAGTCCGGGTAGCAGAACTTGATGGCTCCCTGAGCCCTCTGCACGGCCGAGCGCAGCACCCAGCGCCTCCGGTGCTCGGCGCTGTGGCAGGCAGACAGGTACGGGCAGTACTGGATCTTTAAACGGGATCTGCTGCGTCTTTGAGAGCCGGAGAGAGAACGCAGGGCCCAGGAGAAGCCCTCCCTTCTCTGGTTCCAGTTGGGGACCTTGGTCGACCTACCAAGGAAGAGGTCCTTCTTGCCTCCCGGCTTTCTGGCCTTCAGCCTCTCTCCGTTTTTGGCCCTGGTGGGGGAAAAGTCTGAAAAGGTCCCAGAATGAGACACCGTCTTGTAGCATGCGGTTCTACCATTGAGGCCCTTACTAAATAGCACTCTCCGCAGTTTGAGAATCATGCCCGAGGGTTTCTTTGGTCGCATTTTACCTTTCACAGAGTCTAAGGCAGGGTTGACCAGGGAGGGGATGGAGGATCCCTCCATCTCCATGTCACTGGATGATGTAGATAATTCATCCGAAGATAGGGGACAAGTCCAGGTGTTCTCTTTGCTCCCCGGGGAGCCTACCAGTGCTTCAACCCTTACGGACCCTTCTTGACCATTTTGCACGTCAGTTTTGGTTTCCCCCAGTGAGTTCACGTCGTCCCAGTTCCTCTCCTGCTCCTTGTTTTCAACTTCAATGTTCGGCGAGGAAGACCTGTAATCCAGAAACGCCTGCCTTGAACATCTCTTCACCCTGCTTTTAGATTTCCTTTTGATAGGGTACAACGTTTCCCCCTCTTGCTGTGGATGCATCTGCCTGTTAGACCCTGGAAACGGTGGGGCAGTGAAAACCTTAATGTATGCAGGAGTGTTGAGGCCTTCAGGGTCCTCTGAGCGGTCTTCTAGCTCCGTCTTTAAGAACCCATCCAGCTTTACTCCTGCAACACACATAATGGAGACCAAATGTCAGTTTCAAATTTGCAAATCACACATAGTATTAAACATTCATTTAAAAGAAGCCATACATAACCTACAAGTCAAACAGGTATGCAAAACCTTTATGTATCTCAAGTCCTAAAGAAGTTGAGATTGCCATTTCACCCATAATAATCTTTAATCAATCACAAATAGCATTTATAACTTATTTATAACCAGGTATTGGTGTTTCCAAATTACATAAACACTGAATATGAGCTACCTACTCAAATTATACATTGAGATGAATCAAGTCATATGTTAGCTCTGTCTGAGAGGAGATTGTCCTCGGGCAGTTTTCATATACAAGTCAAGTAAAGCAAAAGGCAAATCAAAAATTGGAGATGGAAAAATTGCCGCTACAGAAGTAAGTGCCCCAAAGCGTGCCAAGCCAACACTACCCTCAAACAGGAATAGAACGGATTAACTGAACTTGACGGTCCAACTGAGTTCAGTGAATTATGAAAAGACAACGATAGAAATCACTAAAAATAGTCCCAGGAAACAGTCGTTCTGAGTCGTATGACAACGTTGCTGAAAAGTCAAATGGTTAATTAACAGTGTTATTAGTGAGGCGTTAATCATGGGCCTCTAGGGCTTCTGAAGAAGTGAAATCCCTCCTACCCACACAGAGCCAAAGATGCTAGAGTATCACTTCCTCCTCATGAACTCTCACATCCCATAATCTAACTCTCACAAGTCATAATGCTCGCTCGTCACATCTTTGACTTGTTCAGCCATTCAGCCAAAAGTCAAGCCAAGATCTGAATTGAATGAGGGAGAAATAAGGGTGCAAGGGACTTGAACCCTAATTTGAATAGTGAAGAGCAACTATTCATCAATAGTGATAATGGGGGAAAAGCAGTGAATAGAAAGCAAAGTTGGTGACAGCATAAAATAAAATATACCTGTACTTTCTTTTGGAGATCAGATGTGGACGATTCTGTAAAAAATAAACGGATTTGAAACGGAACACTGTCTTTTAAGAAAAATAAATTATAAGAATACAAAATAATATAAATCCTCCATCCTTTGAAGAAGTACCAACAGTCTGAATGTCTCCTTCTAGAGGGATACATGGGTTTAAAAGAGATAGGATTTCTAGGAATGTAATAGAAGGAGCCGGAAAATGATACCAATAACATCAGACTGGGGTGTGTATGCATAAGCTCGTTGTGCAAGTACTTAACATTTTTATTGTTGTGAAAGTTATATTGTTCCTGGGGAACAATGCAACCATACAATGTAGTAAGATGACACATGTAACCTCAACTTTCTTTTACAGTTGCATTACTGCTACTCGCTAACTCCTGTGAAGAAGGAAGTAGGTTCTGTTGACTCAAGATTCGTCACATGTAAATGCATTGGGTTATTTTCCTGTAATGTTGCTAAGCATCCAAATGTAATACCAAAACACAGATATTCTAAAAAGAAAATCAAAGGGATTGCAATCTTACCTAGGCGCTTGGAGACACAAGCATGATGGAAAAGGTTTAGCACATCGGTGTAGATGTGAGGCAGGTGTTTGAGGGACATCAACCTGCGGAGTTTGGACGAGAAGGCTTGTCTGTGGAGCTGAGTGAGGTGCTTCTCTTCAGACAGAGTGGTGGGCCGCAGCTCCACCTTACGGTTCTGCAGCACCTGGTCAATATGGCCACCCTGGACCTGAGGGAACAGCAACTTCTTCACCACCATCATGGGGATAAACACTGCCCCGGTCCGCATGACATGTGGAAATGGACATTGTTCCTGTGAGATATATTCCTCAATCCTGAGTAGCACCTTGTCCAGAGCCAACTGGATCTGTACATTAAGCCAAGCTTGTCCGGCTTCGACGCCCGGTAGACAGGATATCCTGTGGTTTTTGTTAGCAGAAAGTGCAGAGTTAACCTTCTCCACCTGACAAATCCAGTCTCTGAGGGCCTGCTCTGGGGAGACCGATACCACCTCAGTCACCAAGTTGCAGAGGCAATGGTGGAGCTTCAAGAAACGCTCACGGACATGTATGGGAGGTGTTTGTTGCGGAGGAGGGTGTTTGAACTCAGCCACCAACTCAGGTAGAGTGAGTGGCTTGTTGACCACCACAATAGGTTGAACAGGGGGCTTGTGGACCTCCACAATAGGTTGAATGTTGACCTCAACCATAGCCCCAATCGGAGGCTTGTTGGATTGAAGGGCTGGCTTCTCTATTGAGCGGCGAGATGCAATGCCGTGGGTATCAGGTAAGATTAATTTGTATTTGGAAATAGTAAATTGAGGGGTGCTTTGGGTGCCGAGTGTGTCCTCTGATTGCACAGCAGGTGTAGTTGATTTAGAGGATGTTTCACTCAATGCCTCCAGTTGTACAGGGGGTGGCTGGACATCTTCTTGATGGGAAGATTCTAATCCAACATCTGGTGTGGTATGGCATGTTTTAGAAGTCTCATCTAAAACTTCATTTGGAGGGGTAATGTCAAACTCTTCGGGTTCACACTTCTTGATCACAAACATGGGGCCAGTGTCAGGAATAGAAACCTCTGCGGCCTCCCCTTTTACTGCAGCCTCGGAACAGTCCGCTGAAATCACTCTACTATGACTGTTTACACAGTCATCCATTTCAAGTTCCTGCTTCTCTACCTTCATTGCTTTTTGTTCAATAAGATCTGATGTAGGCTTCACTGTTGTGTTATTACTGAAGAGCAGCTCTTTGGGCACTGGGCCGTCGTAAGGGGGCTCTGCCTCTTCTCTTGGTCCTTTATCTTGTATAGAAGGGTCTGTTTTATCTTCACATGGTTTAGTGCACTGATCAATGCTCCAAAGCCTTTTACTGGAGAGCAGCATACCAGAAGCCTGCAGGAGCGCTCTGTAGGGGGCCAAACTAAAGACATTATCAATGATTGGCATTGGATGATGATCTGTTGAATTGTCGTTCTTCATTAAATCTCCCTCAAGTTCCAACTTTTGTCTTTTGATTAAAAGTTCCTCATCGGGTGAATCACATTTTTCCATTTTTATTGGTCTGGTGGTGAAGGCATTGGGAACCTGTGAATAACTCCTCTTGAGTTTTCCTTTAAAAGCTGTTGTAGAGAAACAAGATGGCGACGTACCATGGTCTTCATTAGTCACCAGAGAAGACATGTCCGTCGTTGACGCCCTGTTATGACCATGACTGTAAACTTTGTGAATACGTTCTCCATAGTGAGTTGGGGACATTTGGACTGCTGTAGGATCTGTATGGTCCTTGGACTGCTTTGAAGTTATGACATGGACTTTATGACAGGAGTAGTCCAGCGGCCGGTCCGGGGTAATGGTGGGGGGGGTACTGAATCGCTCTCCATGCGGGCTATTGTGTGGAACTTTGTTCCTTGGTAATCTGCCTGGGGAAAGATATAACTTTTCCACATGCCCGCTGGGCCTTTTTGCCTCGACATGCATGTTCAGCGGGGAGCCACATGGTTTATCATGTGATCGGGCGCTACCGCTGTCATTATGCAAGTAGACTGGTGAACCATGGGGCTGGCCTACTGGAGATGTAGTGAGACCATTGGTGTGATAGATCAGAGGTGTGTGTTGTTCCTTTGGTGAGCCTCTCACTTGGCTGGCGGTCATGTGAACCCTTGGAACTGGATAGCGTGGATCCAAACCTCTAAAGAATGAGGGATTTGGCATGGCAACAGAGTTAATCATAGAAGTCTCCCCATGATCAGGCTGATAGAGAAGGCGATGTTCCTGTACGTTTTTGAACAAATGATTAGAAAATGCAGAGGCACTTTCTCTATGCATCTTCTCAATGTTTTTACATACTGATGCACCCTCCATCCTCAAATTTTCCTCAGGGTAATAAAACCCATGGTGCTGTGGAAGATGCCCATATTTGGACATCGGAGAGGGTTCCTGACAAACCTGTGATGGAAGTCTATGTTGTGTTGAGGTCATATGCTCGAATGGGTGAGGGTGGGATGGAAGAAGGCCATGATATCCATTTGGGGGAGTCTGCAAATTCTGTGGAGTTAATGAGCCAAACAATGCGTGAGTTGGGATGCACGGGTAACTACTAAAGGGCGACTCAAAGTAACCAGGTATAGTCCTTGCTCTACATGGTCCTAAATTCTGGTATTTTCCCCCATTGGAATCCTTTGGCAACGCCCTTTCTCCACCATGTTCAAAGTGAGTCCCTTTTTGTTGCAGAGACGACTCTGGTGCAGTTCTGTGAATGGGAGATGGACGGCTGTAGTGGGCACCAGTGTTCATCCAGTCACTCTCATGGACGGCGCTAGGCACCCTCTGAGTCACATGCTCTACACCATATCTTTGTCCTAAAACACAGCCCCGCTCAGAACAGCATGGCCTTTGTCCATAGACCGCCTTGGGGATGGCTAGATGCATGGAGGTTTGAGGTGACTGGGATGCACTGCTACGTCCTGCTGTTTGATTGATGACAGATGTTGACGAACAGGCCAAAGGACTGCTCATATCCGGACTTCTTGTGTATTGTGAGGAAACGGGCTTGCCTGGGGTGCCACACACTGAGGGGGAACGTGAATGGCATTCCTCTGGGCTGAAAGTCTTCTTGTATGGCTGGTAGACGCTCTGGCTGTTGCCCCTCATGCCAGACTGATGACTCACAGCACTCCTGCCTTCCGCCGTCAAGCCAGCACTCGGCCCACTCCAGGCGAGAATCAGCCCTGCTTCGTCCTTCTCTCTCGGGTCGTACGCATAGTAGGGCACGGGATACTTCTGACCGCGGGGACCAAGGAACCCAGGCATGGCGCCTACGGGCGTCTCCTCAAACAGGAGCATTTTACTCTGAGCCGCGGGGTCCTTGAGACTCGGAGCCCGTTGGCTGTCCATCATGTGCCCACTTCACCAACAGTCCTCCTGTCCTGAGGAACAAAAACACTTCATTAGATACCGCCTCTCTTAGTTCCATGTGTTTACTTATTTGTTGGCTGATTTAAGGCTCTTAGAAAACAGTATAGGAGTATTGGCATATTGCCTCGTTAGGTTTAGAGGAGATTATTGATATACAGTACATATGTGTGCAATGGACAAAATGTGTTTGTTCAAGTTGGTATATAAAATGAAAGGAAACCCAATTTCTGAGTGAAGAACAAATACAAACGATATTCGTTCCAATAGGTCAAAAACTCAAGGGTTCTGTCTCAGAATCAGTGCATATACAATTTTGCAATGTTCCTCTGACCAGCGCTCCTTAATGGAGAAGGAGGACAGCAGCCTGGTCTACCCAGAATGCACTTGGGCTTTGTGGGCTTGGGGCGTGGCCCTCATGTCCCTACAGCTGCAGAGGCAGGGCCTCGTCGGAAAGGAAGTGTCCGGGTAGTCACGGCTTGCCCTGCTGATCTGGTGTGTTCTGGCCCCGGGGAGCACAATATGCATCCAGGTTTCGACATGCCGACCGGTCTGATCATGAACATCCCTCTTTTTCTTTGAGAACATACTTGCTAGCCTCAGGAACGAGCTGCCTATTGAAATGTTAACCAAAAAGTATTGGCTACAGCTCAATGACGGAGTTTAGTTTTCCCCAAAAGGGGAAGAGTCCATCCAGCACGTGATAACTGCTAGTGATGTTGCCAGGCTAGCTGGAGTCTCCAGCTCTCTAACCCTGCCAACGTCGTCACTAGGTGATGGGCAACATTGGATGGCATGTTTGACATGTATGCGTCATAGCATGCTGCCAAATGTCTCGCTAGCATTCACAATTGATAATAAAGCCTGTTATGCAAATCATTATAATACCAATCAATTTATAAATATACAATTAACAGAATGTTATGGCCTGATGTTGAGACGGGGTAAAGTCATTCTGGGTAATGTAGGAAAATAGCAAACTTGAGCATATCATGGGAAGCCTGACCTGCCAGCCAGTGACAAATAACAATAAACACATATCGGAAATTACCTGTTTGTCAAAGCGTGTAAGGCTGTATTATCACTTTACTTCTTCAATCTCGCCCTCTGCCTCTTGGCCCATTCCCTCCGAGTTCGTAGAGGGCAAATTACACGGACACACTTCCCTGGTCATTTGTTTAAAGTCAAACAACCCTTGACCAGAAATCAAGTCACATAAGGACAATGATAGAGTTACATCATAGATATAAACGTCGTCAATCAACTTCATCTGTGACATTTGACGATATTAGGATAAGTAAGCTAAAAAACAAGGGCCACAAAAATAGAGGTACAATCTGATTAGACCCCCAAAACTAATTGTCAGACTGCGAAAACATACACACAAAGTCTGAATGACTTATGTCACAGGCAACCTTCTGGTAGTTCTCTGTTAACTGCTCAGACCAGAACATATGTTAGGTTGTTAACAGATAACCATACAAGGCCACTTAGTGGAGTGAATGGTATATCAGCTGCCTTTACAGACCTGTTAGGAAATAAAAGACTTCTATAACGCTTAATAGGGTCAACCACTACGATCAGCACACTCTTCAGGGAGAGCTGTGGAATGCCTGATCAGAACCCCGCGTGGACTAACATCACATCTCTTCTCCAGGAGCCTATTGGAGTTTACACTGCTACGGTCTACCTTCCTTGCACAGAAAGATAGCATATGTACGTGCATGGGAGAAAGTGAAACGAATAATCCGATCACAGAGAGACAGAGGGAGCGAGAGACAGAGGGAGACAGAGACGGAGACGGAGACAGAGGGAGCGAGAGAGAGACGGAGCGGGAGCGAGTTTAGTTGACAGGAAATAAGTAGCCTATTGCTTTTAGGACATGGGCTGACAATTTCTCTGCCCAATTCTCAAACATTGTGAAACCAAGGTATCACAACATTGGAATGCCTTGAGGTACGAACAAGGTTCAGAGGAAAGAGGATTATCTCACGTAAGCAAACAAATGACTACAATTTGGTGAATCACCTTGAATCCACCCCTCCAGGAACATGCGGTTTAAAGGCGCACATTAAAACAAGTAGTGAGTTCAAAGAACAGTCATATTGGACCATCAGTCGTATCTTAAAAGCTAGCCCTACTTGTGACTCAAAACTCCTTGCCCTATATAATGAATGCATGATATTGATCCTATCTTGGACTCACGGGTGTAAGCATTGTGGTAGAGATAAACCCGGAGACGTCACGTTAAGAAGCTCATGCCTTTCCTGTTCCCTCCAGGAGACAGATGTTCTGTGCAACTGTCACAAGTCCAATCCTTCAAATAAACACTTCAAATAAACATAATATGTCTTACCTCTCCAGTGTTAAAACTCCACTACATGCCCTGAGACTCTCCATGAAACACAGCTTGCAGGACCGTGTTGTGAGCGTGGGACCAGTGTTGACGCGTGGAGGGGGAATTCAGTGCGCTGCAAAGCTCACACTAATTCGCACACAATACACTGATCAACCAGTGGAGAAGAGCAGAAGAGTGTGTGTGTGTGTGTGTGTGTGTGTGTGTGTGTGTGTGTGTGTGTGTGTGTGTTTGTGTGTAAATGAAGTGTGTGTCTGTGTGTGTGTGTCTAAAGAGGATTGGCTTTGATCGATGGGCGGGGTTAATGGATACCCACTGACATCGTGGCTAAACTGCATTTATTTGGCAACTTATTGAATATGCATGCAGCCTTGATCGAGTATCAAAAAAGTCACGTGTCAATTAACAAACGCGGTGAAATGCGGTCAGGGATGGTGACCTGAAGTGAGCGACAGCTCGCCTGCTGCTGGCTGCTGCTGTTTACTTGTGCATGTTCTGGTGCACTGCATGCAGGGGAGACTATAAAATGCTCCCACCTGCTTGTGTATTTTGCTATTTTGAGATTTGTTCTTCTTTCTTTTTTACTTGTTTAACGGATATTAGTTTAATTTAATAAATTCGTATAAATAAATAAATTAAATTTGTAGGGTTTATTATGGTGGAGAGATGGAGGAATGTTAATTTGCGGAAAGGGTTTCTGTCTAAGTAGTTTGTGGGGGTTATAAACGAGGTCGGGCTCTGTGTAGACCCACTGTCTCATCGGTCCCTGTAGCATCTTAGGCAAAGGGATGCTTGCTAAGGGATGAGCCATCTCCCTTAAGAGAACTTTCCTGTCTCCTCATTTCCAGTTGCCATGGCGTCTCACCTGAAGACCCATCAACACGTGGCCTCCAGGGGGTAATGGATGTGGCATACACTCACAGCAACATTCAAAACGAAATAAATGAATGAAAAGCTAAATTGACGTTATGATAATAAAAAAGTTAAGATAATAAAAAATGTCATGCAATTACCTGAGCGCTCAATTATCTTGAATTCACAAACATGCAGCATTTGCCTCATAATGTCAGAACCGACCTATAAAATCAAATGTATTCCCAACATTCATTTGTATGTTTACTTGCTGAGAGATGTAATAAAAAAAGTGAATTTGCACACAGGCAACGATATTCACTGAAATGTACTAGCTATTCAAATAATAGTTGCATCGCTCTTGGCATCCTATAAACCATGACCTCTGATGGATTTCTACCGGAATACTTTATAGAACCAATGAGAACCAGGATTGAAATAAAGGGCTGATGATACTTGAGATCAGAACGCCTGGAAACGGTTAATCATAAGCAGCTCCAATATTGACTTTTCTGGGATCTTAGTGTGCTCCTACAAGGTGCAAACTTTAGACAGATGCAAAGATTCTTTGTTAGCACCAGGGATCTGCAATGAAACCTGTTCTAATCAGACCCTTGTAAGTTTAATCAATCATTCCATCATTATTCTACTTTTGGATCATGTTGTTGTTCGTTTTAGTAGTTCTGACTTTAAAGTAAGGATTCTGAGAATAAAGGCAGAATTCTGTAATTTTAATGAGAACTTTTTCTTCTTAATTTAAAGTTAGAACTCAAAAAATAAATAATCACATGTGGCCCTAATCCTCTTCCGTTAGAGAGATGGGGAGAAAGGCGCCTGAATCAAATAACTTCCACCTGTTCCCGAGGGAGCGGCTGAACTGTTTACCACCCGAGAGGGAGCCAGAGGTAATCATGTGCCTTGAGGCCAGGCGGGCCCAGGGTGGGTGATCTCCCAGGATGTACTTTCTGATGAAACACCGCTGCGGGCTCCCGGAGGCTGCAGCGAGTGACATGTTTGCGTTACATCAGACCAAGCTCGCACCTGTGCACCTGTAAACAAATATTGACACACACACACACACACACACACACACACACACACACACACACACACACACACACACACACACACACACACACACACACACACACACACACACACACACACACACACACACACACAGGCGCAGTCATATACGTTGATCCTATTTTTTATTTCCTTCATTTTTATTAGAACTGGATAAGTAAAGCTTACTGTGTAAATATTTTACTTAAATCAGCCATTTCCATTTGGATCAAACTGTCCTTATCTGAATCAACACTCCCATGTCTGTTCTACAAACCACCTGGTGTATCACTACTTTAATCTTTGACACAGTAATATTGATCTGTGTCAAAGATAGCACATAGCTAGCACATAGCTAGTTGTAAACTAAAACAATGTTAATTTGTAGGTAGCCATGAAATGCTTCCGCAAAGGCCCTCCCTGAGGACCAGGTGTGCAGAGCCGAGCAGCACATCATGTGATACACCTTCACTCGCCCTGTTCCTCCACATCATCCACAAGGCCATGATGTAAAACACAATGGAGGCTCACAGCAGCCAATGGCAGGCAGACAAGTCAGAGCTCAGGGGACAAGATTCTGTGGTTATTTGCATTCCAAATAAATCGTCTGGTTGAGAACAGGGGCCCCGTCGTGTGTAAATAATACACTTAAAATGAGATTATTGGGCTCAGTCGGGATGAGGGTGCAGACACAGACCAAGAAGTCGCAGCAACAGGTAGATTTGCAGCTCAAGCAGTTCCGGCTAAAGCCGGACTCTAAAGACGGCAGAGCAGGACTGAACACTGTCCCCTCCTACACAAGGGGTATCTATACCTGAAAAGATATGAACACATAGATTCACACACTGGTGATCTGTTTCACAGCCAGGTCCTATGAGTACCATATCCTCATCTTAGATTAGATTTTTTTCAGATTAGTTTAATATTTATTAGTGTGAGTTAACATTAAGCCATGCAATCTGCATGGCGAAAATGAATTGCAATCCTACAAATTCTCTTCATGTTTACCGCATAGTAAACCCTAAGCATATCAAGTACATGATTGACATCTGTCACAAGCTGAAATCTTATACCATAAAAATAGGAACACTTTCCGACTAAAGAATACAGTGTAAACATCTAGGATTATTATAATGGAAGTCAGTTTATGACAATATAGTTATCAAATAAAAAACAACCATCAATCAACACTTTTATATTCAGACTAATAAAGAGATTCATTGTGAATCAAAAAAGATTTAGTACTCAAGATAAGAGAGCAGAATGAGATACGAGACACAAATTTATTAGGTACCGCTCTTTGGACTCCTCATACAGGATATATCACTTTCATGTGGGGCGAGACGACTCAGACTTCTGAAGGTACTGTTTCACAACATTTATAACAGTTGACAACTCTGCCATGGCTCCCAGACCTGCAATAAAATAAACAATATCAGACAATTACAATGACTTGTTTGGCCTGCGGCCTCCTCACTACTGAACCTGCATCTGGACTCCCGATGGGAGTCCAGATGCTGCAAAGCCACGGACTGAATGGAGGGTGACAACGGATAAGTGTCGCTGGAGAGTTACTTAAGACTCTTCTGATTTGGGAAGGAGAAAAACACGGGAAAGCCACAGGAGGCCTGCACAAGGCCTAAGACGTCACTGCTTATGGTCTTCAGAGACAATCTCAGACATCCTTCAGGTACCAATGGGTATCAACCAGGGAGTAATAAGGAGTCTGCTTGACTCATTATGTGTCGACGATGTATCCTACTTCGGTATGCAGACAGTGCAAAGGACCCTTTCATTATGCAGAAACATTATGCTGGATTCTTTTTACAAACTGTAAATACCAACCCGGCCTCCTGCATGGTAGCAGGTCAATTCTGATGTCATGTATGAGGCCGATTTCAACTATTGAACTATACATGGCTCTGACTCAATGCCTTCAGTGAACAGGAAACTGGTCGAAGTTGTTGTTCCGACCGGTGCAGCAAGGCGTGGCGTTGCACAACGCTGTTGTGCTGGGAAGTTTGCTGGTATTCAAGTAGCACAGGTTACTGTCACCAGTTACGGCAATTATAGTGCGCTGGGGAAGTTTTGAAAATAGTTCATGCTTACAATATAACTGCCACAATTTATATTTATGATGCATATGCGCCATTTTATTTATGAATTATTTTAAAGTTATTGCTTTATTACAACACATATTTTGACAAATAATGCAGCTTTCTGTCAGATTTCTATAAGCCTGTATTCATGTGACCTTCTGTCAATCTGCTGTTGGTGAAATAGTGTGACATTTATCAATACATACCTTGGTAATGTTTCCGTTAGCCCCAAAAGGCTGGAAACTACCTACTGAGAACAAACTACTACTACTGTACCTACTGGCCTACTTTACAGGGCAGTCTCAAAGATCTTTAGAGGTTTTGGGGTTATGGGTGGAAGAGGAACGACCACAACATGAGGAGGATTACCACGCTATGCAACTTGATCCTGAGCTCATCCGCCTCACATGTTTACCCTGCAGGTACTCGTGTGGTACAAAATAACCAAATTCTATCACTTAAACTAACTAAGAGAGCATGAGGAATCGAAGAGTCTGGAGCAAGTATGACATAAGACTTATTGTTGAACAAGCAACAACAAGGCAGAGTAGTCTGCAAAGCACTGCGAACATAAGATCCCGGTCTTTTTTATTCTCACTCACCAAGCTATTTCCCATATGGTATCCCCGCCCACAGCACGCATTATTCTCCTTCTATGGTAAGGCCGGTCAGTCATACATTACTCTAATTATGTGGTCAACATCCGCAGCTAATCTAATTTAAACATTTGGTTAACATCCGCAACTAATCTAATCTAAATATTAGGTTGACGTCAGTACGCCTTATACTCTCTGGCGCCGTGCCGAGTCTTTCCTATGAATTCAGAGGTGATTTAGCTGCTTTCCACTATTAATGTATCTATATGATATATAGGCCTGATAATACTCATAGTTAACATAAAAAGTAATGGTTAATTTCTCCCATACTCGCTTGTTGGCTTTGATACCAAAATACCTACTTCCTTGTTCTGACGTTAACCAGGAAATGAAATGCATCATAAAATGCAAAACCTCTCTGTCTCTACAGACAATAGATCATGTCTCGACATGCCCCTGTGCCCTTAAGCAATAAAGATAAGAATAATTTAGCCCAATACAATACCCATTACCCACTTGGGCTGTTACACCAATATCTGGTCCACATTACCAGATGTACCATAAAGATGGTGAAAAAAAGGAAGTTGTGACCAGGAAATCCCTCATTGACATACACAGGAAACAAGATTAATTTACTTCTGGTCATAAAACCCCCGAGTGAACTGCTCTTCGTACCACCAGATGCTTGTGTGATAGTAAAAGATGTGACTCCGATGAAGGGTTGCTGTCTCTTTCAATGGATTCAAATGACAATTGTCTAATTTATGGACAATTCCTTACAGTCTTAAACCAACAACTCATAAACAAGCTATTTGAGAAGGAATGTTTTAACCCGTCTACCGAAACCGGCTAAATCGGTGCAATATATAATAATAAATTGTATTTATAATAATGAGTGAGTGGGACTGAGTGAGCAAGCTTTCAGATCCAGCAAATGTTTCTGGTTGTTTACACATTACGCATTTTACAGAGAACGTCCTGAGAATGTGAGTGTGTTTAAACCCCCCTGGTTGGGCCTGGCCTTTTTCAATCACTTCCATAAATGTCGTACTAAGTGCTTTTTCCGTATAACAAACAACGCTGACTGAGTATAAAACACAAGCCAGTAATTCATGAGAAGCCGAGCGGGAGAGCGGGAGAGCTGACCCCTGACCCGGTCAACGGCCATCAACTAGCTTCATGGTAGAGTGCACAAGGAATGTGGCCGCAACCTACAACAAGCCTTACTGATTCATATTGTATAAATCACGTGAATTTATATTGTAGAAACAAGATATCAGCTTTTTGAATAACAACACACACACACACACACACACAAACAAACAAACCTTCATCTCCACACACCAGTTTCTTGGCAATGCAGGGGATTTCCACGTATCCAAAGTCTTTGAGGCTGGTTATTTGCCGGGCTGTGATTGGGTGGTTCCACATGGCCGTGTTCATGGCGGGACAGAAGAGGAGAGGCCGGGAGCTCTCCCACGCTCTCACCACACACGTCTGCCAAATCAAAGTTAGACATTTATATTGGCGCCATCTATTTCATCCTTCAGGTGTCTGATGATACCTTAGTAGTATTTAATGAACCAATGGTAACCAATGGCAGTTCACTTACAAGTCCAACTGGACTGTGTAGCTGGTGGCGGATGATGTTTGCGGTTGGTCACAAGTTATTTTATTTGCTTTTAGTTTTCTTGGTTGTTATTTAGAAAAACTTCCTGTAAATATTTTTTTTCAGGAGCATTTGGGAGGTTGAGTGTTTCCGGTCCCTAAACCGGAAGTTGTGGGGCCTCAGTGTGTGGGTAAACTGTTGAGAACACTGGGGGCACTTATTGTTATGGTGCCAGGGATGTCTGCGGACCTGGGGTTAGGTTATGGGAGAAATGTACCTGTACAATCAATGATAATATATAATTCTTATTATGCCTATACGCTATATGAATATAATAATTGTGGAGAAAAGATTGAGAAGACAAGTCACCCAAGTCACCCCTTCCCTGTAAATGTGGCCTGGAGTAGCACCAGCAAGTCTGCTGACAGACAGACAGACAGACAGACAGACAGACAGACAGACAGACAGACAGACAGACAGACCACGAGGTGAACTGGGTGACAATAAGTTCCCCCAGCATTCACCAACGGTTTACCCACACGCCGAGGCCCCACCACTTCAGGTTCAGGGACCGGAAACTCTCAGACTCCCAAATACTACTCACCTTTACCACTAACTCATGGGACTTACCAGTAGATTGTCACAGATGCCACTTGCAATTTTCCCAAGGGTGTTGGCATCTAGTGGAGCGATCACAAATAGGTCTGCCCAGCGCCTGAGCTCGATGTGCAGCACAGGGTCGGAGCGCTGCGTCCACAGCTATCATAGAGAGCAAGTCATTATGGTAAGAACAGACCCCTCATCCAACCCACCATGGGGGCAGATCCTGGGGGGACGGAGGGGACTCCAACTACTGGAAAACAGAACCCCCCCCCCCCAAAGAAAAATCCATAATTGTTTAAATGTATGAAATAAGAATATATACTAAATAGCCCCATTTTAATGGTTCTATTTATGTCACCTATGTATCCTGAGCAGTGGTTTGAACCTTTGTATAGACATAGTGGCATTTGTGGATGTATGGCTCTGTAAAATAGATAAATATGCATAGTGATGGTGCAAATGGGATTCATGAAGATACATTTTGAGCTACTAGTAATGGCTGCGGGTCTGTAACAGAAGATAATTTGATATAGGTTATTATTTATGTTCCCTCCAGAAAATGCTCTGGTAAAAATTCCATGTTGTGGTCTCCCTATGTTGTAATGAGATCTGCTCCCTAATAAATGTCCATTGAGAATGTAATAAAGTCATCTTCACCTCCCACTCATCCTTGTCTGTGTAGACCTTCACCGATATCTCCGCCGGGTTATAGAAGTGATGAGCATGCTCGGTTGAAACCACTCGCACCTCCACCTGGAGCCATGAATAACAGGAGAATGTTTGGTCAGCTTTCATTGATCACAATATGTCTGCATTGAAACAAAAGGTAATGATATGCTTAAAAAAATCATTTTTTGATCATATTATATCAAACTTTCTAGGGTTTGATATAATATGACCATGTCACCATGTTTTTTAACCATGTCAATCATTTCTGTCTTAACTGTTTAAGAATAAAGAGTCATCCGAACATAACATTAGGGCTAAATCCTTTAAGTAATAAAACATTAAACAACATACAACAAACAAACAATAATACAACGCATAACAAACAATCATTAAATAAAACTATAGCATGGGTTAACCAGAAGGTAAACTATCGATGAACCTCCAGGATGTCATAATTGGGGGACCTAGTCATGCCTAATCAGTTGGAGTCCTGGCTTTTCGACTTCCCGAGGGGTCAAGAAAACAGGCACATACGAACAAATGGTAGTTAGAGAAACAGAATTTAATTTTCCCATTACACCCTCTTTCATATTGATCAATTCGGTCCACTGGGTCATATTTCACAAGTAGATGCTAGTCAGTTTATAGGAATCTCGATAGGAGATCTCCAAGGTTTACCTTTTTGCAGATTTCTCAACCGCTCTAATTTAGAGCCATCTAGCGGTGCAGTTATGTTATGTCACTAACATTAATGCACGAACGAAGAAAATGTTTCATGCACTTTAAGGATTTATATATAACAATAAAACCTTATTTTTATTGAGTGTAATGTCATCTTACCCCTGGTAATTCCAGAAGTTGGGAGACCAAAAGAGGCAGTTTTAGAGCCGCGACGCTACCCGTCACCCCAACAAGCACACGGAATGTACCACTTCCGTTCAACAAATCACATTTTGGGGACACCCCAGTCTGCATATTAGTGATAGGACGACTTCAGAACATATCGGTTTGCTTCAATAACCAAGTATTTCCAGGCCTAAGAATCCTGTGCTAAGGATTCACTCTTTCTTTCGTGTTTCCTGGTCCTCTGTTTCCGGCAACACTGACGTCTAGCCAATGACGTAACGCTCAGCAAGCAGTACCTCGTAGTCTGCGCATGCGTACGTCATGTTCTGACTGGCCGGGTTACTAATTCAGTGCTGCTGCTGTCAGTGGGGCTCAAAGACTGTTTGACGAGAATAACAAGGACATAATGAAAATGTCCCTGCTCACACCCCATGTATACTGGGCACAGCGCCATGAAGACATTTATCTGCGGGTAGAGTTGATAGACACACAGGTAGGATCGCTTGACCCACCAGGGCTGAGCTCGACCTCGTCAGTACTATGAGTTTATGGCTTTATACTACATTGTGAACTGAACTGTGAGGGTAAACCCGATTACTTCCTATAAAAAAGTCTAGATACATGCGACCAGAGCGGTCGATCTCGTGTTAATTCAGCTCATGATCATATAGTAAAATATTTTTAATAAAATTCACAATGATCCCATTTTGATATAAGATTCAGTTGTGGTTGGTGTCGAGGAGCGCCTTTTAGTAGTAGCGTTCTTTGTCCGAATATGAAGGTCCATAAAATGACTTCCTATAAAAAGTCTAGCTACATGCGACTAGAACGGTCGATCTCATGTGAATTCAGCGCATGAATCCTTTTGACATCTGGTGGGTAGATATATAGATACATATAGATATAGATAAATTATTTATTATTTTTTATTGTTATTATTTTTACAAAAAGAATCCCATGTTGATATAAATTCATTTGCGGCTGGTCTGGAGTAGCTCCTAAGTGCATAGTTAGGCTATGTAGTTGGTCGGCTGTAAAGCAAGAATGCCAATCTAACAAGTTTTTGTCTTTTTCAGAATATGAAGGTCCATATGCATGAAAACGTCCTAGAATTTAGTGGTGAGTGTCTGGTGTCATTGAGGCCTTGTGTTTCGTGTGGTTGGGAATTGTTCTGGAGTAAACCAAAGGATTTCATACCTGTTTTGGCTTGATTAAAGGACAGGGTCATGGCGCAAAGGGACAAAATGACTATCAGTTCAGTCTGGCTTTTCGGTTGCCGGTAAACCCAGAGGTAAGATCAAGCCCTGTCTATCTTGATGGTATCAGTAATGCTGTGGAAATGTATTCTGATGATAATCTTATGACATGTATGATTGTAGGTGAGCTTCAAGTCCACACAGAGGCAGGTGAGTATTACAGTAAAGAAAGCTCAGCGAGGCTGGTGGGATAGGCTAACCATTCAGGAGAAAAAGCCTCTCTTCCTGGCCCCGGACTTCGACCGCTGGCTGGAAGAGTCTGATGCTGAGATGGAGATACATGAGAAGGTGAACATAAAAGCTGTATTCTGTTTGAGAGGAACAATCGTGCTTACACCTTGTGTATGGGCACATAAAGGTATAGTGAAATACTGGCACTAGGCTTTATAATTAAAAATGTATACGGTTTATACTGTTTGCCCTGTTTGTTCTGTTCGTCCTTACTTTAACATTTACCTTAGCATCTATTTTTGTTTTCCTAAGCACTTTGTATTTTTATTTTATTGTAAAGAGCCCCCAAGGATATATATTATATCCTGTGTCTTCCACTGCTGCTGTTCTGTGACAAAAGAATTTCCCCTCCGGGGGATTAATAAAGTTTTATCAATCTATTTTATCTGTCTGTCTATCTATAGACTTGGAGTCTCTAGCAAGTGAAGCTGGGTAACACAGATTTCACAATGTGTGCTGTACATTTCATGTCCAGTTAAAAACCTAATGTCTTTCTTCCAAAAGGAGGAGAAACAGAAAAGAGTAAAGATGTCCAGAAGAGAAGAGAATGGTGAGTATTAATCACACAACAAACGGATGTTTGTTTAGGACTGATTATGTAAAAGTTATTAAATTAAATAAACATATTTTTGGTTATGCTTGTGTACTCATAGATGAACTGTTAAATGAATGAAATGAGTTAATCCCATTGTTTCCAGGGCGTCCTAGTATTAAGACGATATTCCTGTTCCTGTATAACCTGGTCCAGTTCCTCTGCTTCTCCTGGATCTTCATCAACATGACTGTGCGGCTCTTCATCTTTGGCCAAGGTTAGGATCTTAATCCCCTGAAACGTCTGTATTTATTTAATTGATTTAATCCATAGTTAGATCGATGATGCTGTTCAAATCTTGAACTGAACCTGTCACAGCTCTGTGCTGCTCACTTTCCAGACTCTATGTACGACACCTTTCACACCATGTCGGATGTCATGTTCTTCTGCCAGACTCTGGCAGCCATTGAGGTGGTTAACGCTGCTTTTGGAGTGGTCAAGACAGGAGTGGTTCCTACTTTAATCCAGGTAGCCCGGTTTCCTTATCTCGCAGCGACACACCTCGTAACTGTTGCCGTTAGGCGGCCGATAAGCTAATATTTACTGCTCCAGGTGGTTGGGAGGAATTTCATCCTCTTCATCATCATTGGGAGCTTGGAAGAGATGCATAACAAAGCCGTGGTCTTCTTTGTGTTCTATCCTTGGAGCGCTATTGAGATATTTCGGTGAGTCTAGGCGTTTGCTTTTTTTGTTTTTTTCATCTGAGGTTGAATTGGATGGAAAAGGGATTGAATCCTCTTAAAACCAACTTGGTGTGCAATAGTTTAGGCTCAAACACTTAAACACAGAATTAGATCATTTTCTGTATACATTTTGAGTGTAGATAATCGTTTTGCCATTTCCTCCAGGTATCCTTTCTACATGCTGGGCTGTTTCAACACAGAGTGGAAAGACCTCACCTGGTTGAGGTACACTGCATGGATACCCTTGTACCCCCTAGGAGCCCTGGCTGAAGGTAGGTGTATATACGTATTCCAAGTGTTTCCCCTTTTAGTCAACTGGAAAATAATAATAAAAAAATATATGTATTCTCAACAATTGCAGCTGTGGCGGTCGTCCAGTCCATCCCCCTCTTCGATGAGGCTAACTTGTTCAGTATTGATCTCACAAAGTCCATCGGCGTGTCGATCAGATTCTCCCACTTCCTGTACATCTACCTTGTTCTGATGGTCTTTGGTGAGTCTGAAAAAATAACCTTCTCGTCAGGTTAACTGAACCAATGCGTTATGTACTCTAACCAAAGGTCCATTTTCAGCGTTGACCGTAAACTTCCGACACCTCTACAAGCAAAGGAAGAGGCGGTTCCACACCAAGAAGAGGAAAGCTCAGTAGGATGAAGTAACATTTCAGAATCATCTGTCTGCCCTGTGTGAATTCAACTTCACAGTGCAATTTTTCGTTTCTTATATAAAAGTTAGATTTTAAGCTTCTGAATAGTGATGTTTCCAGTGTCCTTGGATCGTGATTTGTATTTGACGTGCAGTTAATTGAGAGGGTCCCCTTATTAAAAAAATGTATTAACTTTTTATACTGTATTACAACCTATATTTTGTAATTTTGTGAATGAAATTCCTCAAGCAATATAAAAGAAATTCTAAAAGATATTTCTAGATTTATGGAATCCTTGTAATCATTTGTTGGTATGTGGCTGGGTTTTCATTTGATTATTCCTTATGTATGGAACTACTCAGCATAGCGTTTTAGTTTCATGGTATTTTTATCTAAAAGTGATGGTCTTTAAGTTCTATTCACTCTTGTAAACCCCCTTTGATCTGTGAATTAATTTTCATTCTGAGCGAAACCAAGCTTTTTATTTTATATTTTAATACATTGATGGTACCATTGCCGATTATTTATTGAACCTAGAAATGTCAGCTACTCAGTATCCATTACAACAGTAATAACAAATGGCAATTTTATTGGAGATTGTAGTTATGAAAGGTACTATAAACAGTAGAAAAATATGTACATGCCACTGTTAAACAAACCATGGTCTTGCACATTCACAAACAACAGGCCACACAAGTACTATATTTACAGCCATCTGCTTGACTTCCACGTTGTTTCAGTCCATACTGGAGGGGCTGTCCTCGACTTGGCAGCAGATTTTGGAGCTGATCATTTCAAAGTCTTATTCTGCCCCTGGATCACTCTGCCACTCAGCTAGAGAAGTCGGTGTGCATGGGCGCAATGTTCTGGTCGAAGGCGGCGTACTGGGAGTCCCCGGCGCTGGCCAGCCGGAGCTGCTTGGCAGCGTGGGAGAGCTGGAAGGCGGCGTCAGGGTGGGCCGAGTCCGGGAGCAGGGTGCACTCCCTCTCCAGCAGGTCCCCCACCCCCTTCAGAAGCTCCCGGAATCCGAAGGCCAGGGCGGCCTTCCGCAGGCGGTTCAGCTCCTGGGGGACAGACGAAACATTTCCATAAAAAACCAAAACGAGGGAAAACTTGCTCGACCTGCTTCACTGAAGCCAGCCCGGCAGGGTGGGTTTAAAGAGCGTTCACCTTATAGAAGGTCTGGGTCTTCTCTGGAAGCTTCCGGGCGTTCCTCAGAATCTTCTGCACGTCAGTCTGTGGAGGAGGATGCATTCGACATGTGAGTGACATGCTTGAGGAACAGCCAATACAATCCATTTATACAAGGAAACTCATATTTATTAAAAGAGCACCCATGTAAAAATGCACATGTATAATAGATGGAGGCAATGTACCTGTAATCCACTAGCTTTGATCCACACCGTCACATTCTGAGCATAGCTTCGTTTAATCGAGGGTTGGACTGGGAATGGACTCTTGCTGTCGTCCTCCCCATAGGGGTTCTCAGCCGCCTCTGGAAGAACAACGCAGATAATCAACGACCACTGTCCGAGGGTTGTAGACGTGCATGGGCTTACTGCTTTGACGATGCAAAGTCATTGACATGAATGGGGTTAATTGGTTGGTGAGGTGAATTACCAGATATTGGTCCCAGATGGGCGACCTTGCCCAGCCAGGGCAGAGGCTCCGGGCCGGGCTCAAACAGAGACATCATGAGGTTGGACTTCTTCTTGCTGTCAGCCTGGGAGTACAGCATGCCATACCAGTCCGGCCTGGTGACACCAGGAACGGGTGGGAGAAGATTCCTTTCACCATGAGCTCAATGCAGTTCCAATGCAAGTGTATAGAATCAAAAGGAAAGAAGGACTCTCTGCTCCTCTCCCCACCCCAAATCCTGCCCACCCCCAAAGGAAGGCTGGCTGAAACTTGAGATTTGTTTACCCTGTAGCCTTAGAGTTCAAAGTCAACGTTCTTTCATACGCAAAGTATTACACAGGATCCTTCTGAACAGCAAATTTCCCTGTGACATGCAAAGTAGCAGAACGTAGTTAGACAGAGTCCCAGATAAGAGACAAAATATATGATGAGCAAAAAATATGCATCATAAAAGAAAACACCAGCAGCATTCCAGAGACGGTGAATAATAAGAATATAGCATAAGTATCCTGGTGGTTATAGACAAAGGAAGAGAATGGATCGACATTAAAGAATATGAAATATGAAATATTATTCATATAAAAAGGAGGTGGGCCAATGAATATGCATATTCACTTCAAGTAATGAGACCCCAGGGCATGGACTGCGTAAGTGCCCTTAATGAGTCAGACAGACCAGGGCCTCACAAGGTGTTTTTAAGGCCACTCACCCCAGCTGGACCAGTGCCACCATGCCCTCCACCTTCAAACTGCCGTGCAAAAGGACACAGAAGTTGGGACTCTTTCCCGCCATTTGACTGGCGGAGACCTCCTCCTCAGGCTCCTCCGCCGCACCGGTGCTGACGTCCTCCGCCTCTGGAAACACCAGAAACAGAGCCGCTTGGAACACACAAGGGGAGGCTTTCTACAGCGGTCGCTGGCAATAACAATATTTATTATTTCATCATTTAGCAGACACTTTTATCGGATGCAACGCACAGTGCATTGACATTCAGGTCAGTCATACACAGTAGGGCTGTCACTTTTTATTCGAAGTTCGAATATTCGTTCGAAGGTGGGGTGAAAAGTTCGAATTCGAAGTGTAATTCTCCATTCGAACTGTAAAAATACGCTATAAAGAAGAGAGCGGCGAGTGTCTTCTCCTCAATAAAGCGGCCCTCCTGGATCCCCGCTTCTCCCGGTTAGTCCACCTTTCCCCTGCACAGAAACATCTCGTGACTGAAAGCCTCTCACACGAGCTCATTGAAACGGAGACCGACACTGATCGCACACGACAGGGAGAAAAGTCCGCTGCTGCGCTGGGCGCGATGGGCAGCCTGTTTGGGGACTTATACAGCACGGCTGACAGAAGCAGCTGCAGCGGTAACGGAGAGCTGCGAGACAACTTGTAATTTTCTTTCCTTAAGGAATAAAAAGAGCAGCATGCCGTGTTGGAGGTCGGCCTCACAGATTGTTCGTTTATATAGGCTGTGTGTGCCATGGACGACATGCGCTCCGCATATCGCGCTCCGAGCAGTTATTGTTAATGCGTAAAAGACAGCCGCACTTGTGTGTCGGAGCTTCCTCTTGTTGTGTTTACAAATGTGTTATCAAAGTGTTTTTATCCTGTGCTGTTATGAATTCAGTAGGTATACGTGATTTCCACAAGAAATAGTTTTTTTATTTTATTTTTTTTAATAGTTCTATGGGGGGGGGGGGGGTCGAATGTATTCGAATTAATTATGGACATTCGAAATTCGTTCGAATTTCATTTTTGGAAAAAGTGACAGCCCTAATACACAGGATGGGGGTAAGGCATCTTGCTCAAGGATGCCTAATGATAAACCCAGTACCTCTGGCTGGGAGTTGAACCCCCTAACACCTACCCTCCCCCTGGGGTCCAAAACATGAAATGCAAACCTTTGATCACGGCGATGGGCAGAACCAAGTGTCGGGACGTGACAGGGGGGCTTGAAATGTCCCCTATCTCAATGAATCCCACAATCTCCAAGTCTGCAATAAGACAAATGGGGAAAATCTGTTGTAATCTTTGTAATCTTGATGTGAACATATATACGCCTGCTGCCAAAGGACTGGCTACCTGTGTTGACCACCCTGGGCATGGGGTCCACCTCGTCGTCCACTACCACAGGCTCTGGCCGAGGGAACACCTGCACATCGGAGGACAGGTTCCCACAGTGCAGGACCGCATGGAAGGGGGAGTACGCCTGGTCTATGAGCCTCCTGCAAGCAGAAACACACACACACAAAGAATTTGACCTTCTATAATTAGAGATGTTCCAATACCGATTCCGATAGCTGAACTTCAGTATCGGCCGATACGAGTAACATTTTGGGGATACATTTTAACAGCTGTATACTACTAACCCTGTATGAATATACCGATACAGCTTCTAGCATTGTAACTACTAATAGCATTGTTGTTCCAATACCTGAACTTCAGTATCTCTTCTAAATAACAAAATTGTAATGTGAATACATGTACAGAGAATTAATTCTTTCTTCTAAAAATCGAGTTTGTCTAGATTTATTTTCATCAAGATTTGTCTAGTTTGTCTAAAATAGATCATTTACATTGATCATTTATAATTATAGTAATACATTTGTATTAGTTTAGCGTGAGCATCCATGTTTTTCTGACTTGGTAGCTCGAACACACGTAGGTCAGAGATGACAGGTTACCCATTCAGTCCTCCAAACCTCTGACCATGAACAAACGCAGTGTAACACTGCACATTTGTGATGTTATTTGCCTGTGTCGTAAATGAGCTAGTCAAACAAACATAAAATGTGACGATATCGGATCGGCGAATGGACTTGCGTACTCGCTGATACCCGATACTGTATTTTAGGCAGTATCAGCGGCATGTAAGATACTGGTATCGGTATTAGAACCACTCTATCCAGGATACACATTATTGTGGCTCTAAAAAAGTAAATTTTCTCCTCATGTGAAGGTACTTCTCAAATTATCGCATCAGAATGACCTTCTGGTGGTTCAATTACCTTATTTTAATACATAGCTTAAGGAAACAATTGGATCCAAACAAACATAAAATATGAAAAACATAGTCTTACCCAAACATAGCCTGAACACTCTTCAGACACAGCTGCCCCTCCATAGTAAAGATCTGCCCATCCCCGCCACTCAGACGCAACAGCTCCTCCAAGTTGTCCATCGCATCAGTTGTCTGCAACTGGCAGCACAATAGATAACATTATCATACATCATATCATATACACAAGAAGAACATACATACATCATACCACATAACCTAAGAATCAACACTATATTAAACCATTAGTCACTATAAGTCAATATTATGTTGGAAGAAATATGTGGCGTGAATTAATGAACTGTCAATTCATTGTGTAGAAAAAAGGTAGAAGGGTAGTAAAAGTAGTAAAAGAAAATTATATTTTAGAATTTATCATATTCGAGAAAAAACGTGACTGAGAGGAATCGATGGACGGACTGGATACCTCCTCTGAGTTGGCAACACACATGATGAACATCTTGGTGGGAAAAGGAAACGGAAGGGGGAACTTTTTGTCATCTGCGCGCTGTTTCAGTGTTTGGAGGGAATGACGTAAGGAACCCTTCCCAATACCCAGAGAGCCATCCGTCACCAGCACCACCTGCACAACATCACAGCACAGCTCACACCCACTGACCACCAACACAGTACTTCCACCACCAGTCAGTCAAACACAAACTACGACAAGCTTATCTTGGCTTGTGGTTTAAGCAGTATAAAGGCCTGTACACACCTGACACGGACAGGAACTACCCCACTCCTGCTGGACTACGTTGCTCACTCCGTTGAGCGCTGATTCAATGCATGTTTTGTCATAGTCTTCCAGGTTACTCAGCGCCTCCTGCTCAGCAAGTAGATCGTTCAAAGCAGATAAAGTTTAAAAACAAATAAAAACAATTTATTTACAATATTGTGGCAAAATGTGAACTGAAGAGCCTCGAGCACCTTGGCGCCTGTGATATACCTGTAACGTGTTATAATCCCGTGTGAAGGGCACCAACAGCTCCCAGAGAGATGAGAAGGCAACCAGGGAGGTGAACTCCAAGCGATAGTTGGCAGCCATGTGTTCGAACAGCATGGTGAGGCCGTGGACCGCCAGGTTCTTCCTCTGGAACTCCTCGCTGCTCTCCAGGGACACCGGCCGCGTCATTGACAGCGACACGTCCATCACCACCACGGTGGGCATCGTGAAGACCCAAGAAAGACACCTGCGTTGTACTTTAACTGAACACAAAAACGAATTTATAATTAACATACAAATATTATACAAGTAGCATTTTGAATTGCTTCTTAAATATAATATATCATGTTATTCACAAGTGTTCTGCAGCCTGCAGGTCCCAGAAGGAGTTAACATGTATAAATAACATATAAACAAGCTATAAACGATGGGAGATATTTGTAACACATAATAAAAAACATGAGACGAGGACCACATTCACAACGTTAGTACATAATAACGTATACAACAACATATAACAATAACTATAACACCTTCTGCTGGGTTCGCTGCGAAAAGGACGAGCCTGAGAAGGTTGTGATCCTAACGCTGGCTAGCCAATCTGTTCGCCTTTAGATTGCATTATGCAGTTAGTATAGAACAAAAGACAAATATCTTGATATGAATGAAGACTTTAGTTAAATTCTGAATTTAGAAATGAATTATAAAGTATGATTGCGACAAAGCTTCACGTATACTATCGTCTTCTCCACCATTTGTGATGTGCAACGCTTATTGCGTCCGTGTGAAACAAGGGATGAATGTAAACGGTCCAACCAGTGTTTATTACAAAAAAATAACTGTTTGAGTCGTAATGAATGATCACATTTCTAACTATTTAATTGCTCTCACTGACATCACTGTCTCAAATTTTTTGCTGAAATTGTTATCTTTATGTACGTACAAAATTGCTTGGATTCATGTGTATGGAAGTCAATGGACAACAAACATTTTCCATGTTTCGTCGTTAATGTAAATTAATGATAATGTTCTGTATGAGTTATAGGCTTTGCACACACATTTGCTCTCAATAATAGGCAATATTGATTCAGTGTATGCCAAAGCACAAATTAAGTGAGCATGATCAAACTATATAATGTTAATGACTAGGGTAGGGAGGGGCAAGACAAAGTGAGAGTGAGACAATGCACATAAGCCTCTTAAAACACTTCAGGTATTATGTATTATGGTAATCCATTGTGGAGACTTGTCCCGCAGTGCGTCCTACATAACGCTCTGGCCACTGGTTACCATTTGGACGCTTGTTTTTCCCAGTATACCCAGCTGTGTATATTATTATCTGCTTATCAAGGCTTTGCATTGCTGATATGGCAAAACAATTAATTTCAAGGTAAGCTTGTGGCCCCTGCCACGTTTATTGATGTATTTTATCATTTGATATTTCTGCAAAAATGTTTCAGGTATAGTTTATATAACTCATTGTTAGATATGCTCTGGTTGATTGACCAACATGTTTTCTGATCATTTTCTATGCTTTAACTCATATCAGCCCGGGCTTTCAATCGATTGAAGACGAGAGATGAATCCCATCGCTGGAGCTTTCAGATTAGTCGCCCCCTGGGCCTTGGGGGAGGTTACTGGACCTGTGGACCTTTATGCCTTTTAATGCCCATAAGTTTGTCATAAGCAACCGCGCCGCCACCCGTCTGGAGCACGATGCGTTGCACACGACGGAAGCGACTTCACCTGAGCCGCGTCCTCTTCCTGCTCAGCGGGGTCTTCCTCTGCACCCTGTACCAGCTGACCATCAGCGCCCGGCTGTCTGAGCCCTGGCACCTGCCTCAGACGGGGGAGTACCCCGCGGTGGAGGGCTCCACCCTGGAAGAGGCGGACGAGCGCACCAGCCAGACCCCGGGCATGGAGGAACCCGCCACGGCGACCAC
Organism: Gadus chalcogrammus; assembly: GCF_026213295.1. Classification (NCBI taxonomy): domain Eukaryota; kingdom Metazoa; phylum Chordata; class Actinopteri; order Gadiformes; family Gadidae; genus Gadus; species Gadus chalcogrammus. The sequence goes on from NC_079420.1 coordinate 21,911,045, forward strand.
GCCCCTGGAGCTCACCGACCCGACCACACCGGGGGTGCGGCCCGTGACGCATCGCATGGTTTTAAACGCCACGACGACCTCCACCGAAGCCCCTCCCATAGTAACGACCAATCACAAGGTCGTGCACTGCATTTACGTGGCGCCAGTGGTGCCAGTGTCGGAGCCGGTGGAGCCGGTGGCCCCAGAGGGGACCCCCATCGCCACGCCAACGCCCCCTCCGGGGATCACAACCCCCCCCTCTCCCCCTGGTGAAGCCCCCCCGATGATGGGGGAGTACCCCCCGGACATCTTCACCGTGGAGGACCGGAGGAGGGGCTGGGTGCTGCTCCACATCTTCGGCATGATGTACATGTTTGTTTCCCTCGCCGTCGTGTGCGACGAGTTCTTCGTTCCCGCCCTGGGCGTAATCACGGACCAGCTGGCCATCTCGGACGACGTGGCCGGGGCCACCTTCATGGCCGCCGGGGGCTCGGCCCCTGAGCTCTTCACGTCCCTGATAGGGGTCTTCATAGCGCACAGCAACGTGGGCATCGGCACCATCGTGGGCTCGGCCGTGTTCAACATCCTGTTTGTTATCGGAATGTGTGCGCTGGTCTCCAAGGAGATGCTGCATCTGACCTGGTGGCCCCTCTTCCGGGACGTGTCTTTCTACATCCTGGGCCTCTTCCTGCTCATCATCTTCTTCCTGGACAACTTCATCATGTGGTGGGAGAGCGCCACGCTGCTGGCCGGATACACACTCTACGTGTGCTTCATGAAGTACAATGTGGAGCTGGAGCGGGCCTTTAAGTCCCAGCTCCACAAGCATAAGAACATTGTTCAGATCCTTGCAATGAAGGAGCCTGACAAGGTATGAGTCACTCTGAATAAGAATGGCTTTTAAATTGAAGGACTCAGTGAAATGACTTTGGTTTCATGGCAGCTGTATTCAAGATGTATTCAATCTTGTCTCTTGTAGTGTAAAGGAACTGTAGGTATCTTTAGATTGCATTTTTTAAGGTAGGGTATGTCCTTTAGATCATTTAAAGATATCAAAACAAACCAGAATCAGTTGAGCTGTTAGCACACATTGTAGTACTGATCTATACGTCAAATCCTGGTACTACTATGTCTCATACAGGATCTTGGAGAAGAAGAAGACAATGTGCCTCCTATCAAAGAGGGCAAACAATGGTTGAAGGTAGAGTTCAACTAATGACCAACCCACTAAAGCCGCATATCATCCATAATATAGAGCACCCTGATACCTTGTAACCACTGTTTCCGTCCTCCTCTCTGGCCAGCTGAGACCCTCCCTCCAGCGCGGTGGAAGCTCTGCCTCCCTGCACAACAGCACCATGAGGAACAGCATCTTCCAGCTCATGATCCACACGCTGGACCCCCTAGGACAGGGTACGTGTCTTCACCTGTGACCGTGGTTACAGAAACAGTCTCATCATGGTGTTGTGCTTCTCCCAGTGCGGTGGATTAGCAATGTGATCCAACTTAAAGGGCAGCAATACATCTAGATGGATACTCATCAGATTAATGTCAGCTGCAATCTATACATGTGTATCTGTACTTATACTGTCATACTTTACTTTCTACAATCTGTACATTATTTGAACACAGATACAAAAAGGGCTTCCAGCAGATGTGAAATGAACTATGTTTTAGTCATCACAAACCATACCAACTATACAACAAACAAATGGTGTTCATTATGCATGACAAGGGTTAGGGTTAGTGGGATTCCTCTACAAATGGAAGTGAGTTTTATGCCAGGCCAGACCACATAGACAGTCGGTAATACAGTCTCCCGTGGCCCTCTCTGTGGGGGGAAGGTCGGCTCTCAGGCTCCAGGGCTGCAGTATGCTCAGCAGAGTAATCAGCTTTTCAATGTGTCTATCTGGATCACAGGCAGCGCTCTGTGCTTTGAAACAAACCAATCCCTTTAAAACACCTATCACTCGTTTACTACCAAGACTTTACTGCTGAGACTAATTTGCTGCACTATAGTTTCTTTATCTTAGGACTTTATTTATTTATTTTTATTATATTTTGATGGACAATTTGCATACCACTATATGCAATCTAATTATGGTCAAATCAACCCTTGCTCTATTGTTGCATATTTGCTTCACAAGACCTGTATTTGTAATCTGGAAGCATATTTCATGTAGTTTGTGTTGTCCTTTGTAGGAAAGTTTAAGGAAAAGACTGAGACCCTAAGCAATGTAGTCAGAGGGTTTAAGCAATCTAAAACTAAAGGTAAATCATTGCAGTGCATTTCATTTCTCACTTGACTGCTAAATTGCCAGAGGACAATATAATAAATCCCTTAAAGGGCTAACATGAACTCTGACCGACTCTCTAAATTCAATCAGCATAAAATATCTGTAAGCAGCCCACAGGCTAAGCCAGAAACTAATGAGGTCTAATTGCACATGTTGAACATGCCAGCCAGTGAAACACAATATGTAATATTACACTCAAGCTGATGCTAAATAAAGCCTAACAGAGGACTGCAGGAAGTCTGTTCTGCCAGCAGTCTGCACTATAGCCCTCTTTTGCAACTTCGGTACCAGTATTTATGTGGATGTTGTTTCATATTTGATTTAAAGTCAATAGCCCTTCGGTCAGCAAGTATACCGATCCCTCACCCCAACCTAATGCTTCAGACGGTACCTGACATTAAAAATATATGACTCTCATCACTATATGTATACATTGTTTCTAGATGAAGGAAGCAAGCCTGAGCAACCCAAAGAGCCAGAGCCTGCTCCAGCCAAGGAGACCGAGAAGGCTGAACCGCAGGAAAACAAGAAGGTAGTTGCCCTGGAGATCCTCCCAAAAAATCCATCTTTTAATACCTGCTTATGTAAGAGGCCAACCTGGACAACACCTATACAACCTAAGACCAAACATGCTCAGCGATTAAAGTACAGCAACGTTTAACCACTCCTGCTTATGTTATGGTCACTCCTTCGGGGTGTGGATCATATGCCTCGGCCTTCCAGTTTATAGGGTTTTACAACCTTTATATTGGAAAGCTGTAGAAATCCATACCAGCTGTATGGTCAATATATGTCTCTGCTTCTTTCTATGGCCCTGTAAACTGGAAGGCCATAGAAAGACGCAGAGCCATGTGTGGAAAAAATGCCAAATGTCTCTGCCTTCCGGTTGACAGGTTGTGTAAACCTCCTTCCCCGCTCTAGGAGGACGTGCCAGCAGGGGACAAGGGCTCGGGCGGGTCACGACACTCTGGCAGCGATGAGGATCTCAGCGAAGAGGAGAGTTCGGAGGAAAGCGATTTGAGCGAAAGCGAGGTCAGCGAAGAGGAGGAGGAAGAGGAGGAAAAGGAGGAGCCTTTGTCCTTAGAGTGGCCGGACAACAGACGAAAGCAAGCTACCTTCCTGTTCCTGCTGCCCATCGTCTTCCCGCTGTGGCTGACCATTCCTGACGTCCGCGACCCAGTAAGCCCATGTGCAGAGCAGACAGAAGACTACTTCTACAGTTTTGCTTTTCTGTATCAGAAAATTATCTTATGCTGTGTGTACCACCCCCCCCTCGCCCTCAGGCATACAAAAAATACTTTGCAATGACCTTCCTGGCCTCGATCCTGTGGATTGGTGTCTTCTCCTACCTCATGGTTTGGTGGGCCCATCAGGTGAACTTTCCTTGGGGATTATACTGTATATGTTCATGTCAACCATTGAGATGTTCCCTCTTCTACCAGAAACCCACACTCAGATAGGACCATGTAGAGAAACATTCTCAGTAATTTAGGAACACAATATATTGGATTTGTGTGAAACCTTTCTACATAAAATGGATTCGGTAGGATAGCATAGATAACAAGATTACAGACAGTGGTTCCTCCGGTCATTACTTCTAACACTGTGTCCAAAACCAGAGAGAGAAAGTATTTTTGATTATATATCTGCTGATTCTGCAGTCAGGACTCTCTCTCTGATGTGACCTCATGTGAATTTCGACTCGTAGGTAGGTGAAACCATCGGCATCTCTGAGGAGATCATGGGGCTGACCATCCTGGCGGCGGGGACCTCCATCCCTGACCTCATCACCAGCGTGATCGTGGCCCGGAAAGGTTTGGGGGACATGGCTGTCTCAAGCTCAGTGGGCAGCAACATCTTTGACATCACTGTGGGGTGAGTCTCTGTAGCACTTCAGGGACAGGATCACCTAAAGTGGTTGTAGGCGGTTTGTCTCTGAGCACAAAAGTTCTGGGTTAGAACCCCAATCTCCATAGTCTACCTGCGGGCATCCTTGAGCAAGATGCTAACCCGACACCTGCGCTAAACTGCCTTACAGTATATTAGCTGTATCTGAATTGACATCAGTTGCTTTGACAAAATTGTGTGCTAAATAGCAGATAGATTGAGGGAGGTAGAAAAAGGGAAAGTGGGATCGGTTAGGAAGATCATTCACACGGATGCATTTACACTTAATTGTGTTAATTTTGAGTGTCTTATTGTGTGCCCCCCCCCCCCCCCCTTTACAGTCTCCCAATCCCCTGGCTCCTGTACTCCATCACACACGGCTTCGTCCCGGTGAAGGTGAGCAGCAACGGGCTTTTCTGTGCCATCATCCTCCTCTTCCTCATGCTGCTCTTCGTCATCATCTCCATCGCCTGCTGCAATTGGAAGATGAACAAGACCCTGGGGGCCACCATGTTCCTGCTCTACCTGGTGTTCCTCGTGCTCAGCGTGATGCTGGAGGACCGCATCATCACCTGCCCCGTGTCCATCTGAGGAGGAAGAAGAGGAGGAAGAGGAGGAGAGGGAGGAGGCAGAGGAGGGAGAGGAGTAGCAGGAGGAGGAGGAGGAGGTGAAGGAGGAAGAGGGGATGGAGGGGAGGTGGAGAAGGAGGAGGAGGAGCTGGACGTTGAGAAGGTGAAGGAGGAGGAGGAGCAGGAGGAAGAGAAGATGAAGGGGGAGAAGGAGGATGAGGAGGAGAAGAAGGGGGAAGAGGAGGATGAGGAGGGGGAGGAGGAAGAAGAAGGAGTAGGTGGAGGAGGAGGAGCAGGAGGAAGAGAAGATGAAGGAGGAGGTGGTGGAGGAGGAGGAGAAGAAGGGGGAGGAGGAGGATGAGGAGGAGGAAGAAGAAGGGAGTAGGTGGAGGAGGAGGACGACGATGAGGAAGAGGTGGAGGAGAAGGAGGGGGAGGAGGAGAAGGAGGGGGAGGAGGAGAAGGAGGAGGAGGTGGAGGAGGAGGAAGAGGAGTCTGGCAGAGCTGTGTCATGACTGCCTGGTGCTAGAACCCTCCTCTGCTCTCTACTGTAGTCGTTCTGCATCCATTGACCTTGCCTTTGTATAGGGTAGCAGAAATGCAGCGACAACACACACACACACACACACACACACACACACACACACACACACACACACACACACACACACACACACACACACACACACACACACACACACACACACACACACACACACACACACACACACACACACACACACACACACACACACACACAAAATGGCAACTTTGTCTAGATCCCATTACATAAGCACTGTGGAGGCAGATGGACATGGGATGACTTAATCTACGAACCGTTATTAAACGAGGAAACAGACCTGAGAGGCACATCTTTGGCCATGCTAGTTTTGAAAGAGGCTTGTTGGTAAGTATAGTTTAGATTTTTGTTATAGTTATTTGATAATTCTACATTGTACAGTGTCGTTTTTCTTTCAGTCAGTTATTTGAAGTCCAGCAGAGTGTATGCATCTATGATTTGTACATGTTAATATGTATGAAAGTATATCATGACACTTAACTGTATGACCCTAACTGAGAATGCTTTATGATTCTAAAAAGTTGGCATTTGATACGGAGAGAAATGACTAATAAGGAAAGAAAAATAGAAAGATACAAACAATTGTAGTATTAGTGTGTTTATTTGTATTTGAAAACAAATTAAAGATCCAGTCAGCCAAAATAAAACTAAAATCAATTCTTTTTCACACTTCTTTTATGAAAAAAATATGTACAAATTAGTATTTGTCTTACAAAGGATAAACATTAATCCAAATTCCTTGGATTTACCAACAAAGTCAAAACTAATATTAACACAAAACAATATTTTGGTCACAGTGTTTTTGTAGACATTGGTTACAAGGTGGTGTTTACAAGGTTTCCAGAAGCAATCCCTGTGTGTGGTTATTCATGTTTATTCAACGTGTTTAAAATGTTGGAGTCTATCCAGGTTGTGATGCTGCTTCGAGTTATTTACAGACTTTGTGTAGAGATGCTGATTAACAGTTATGCATGGCATGTCCCTATTTAACTAATTATTGTCCTTGCAAGCCGGTTCCCAATGGAACAAATAAACGATTTAATATTTGTGGTTCAAATGTTGTGGTTCCCTCAATCTCATGAACGTGTAAATACCATGGGTAAACAGAAGCTGTCCAGATGGTTTATAGCAGTAAACATTTGTGGTTGATATGCAACATTTCCTTTTGCTAACTTTGAATTAAATGGGTTGCTGGGTTTCGAAACGGAAATACAAAAACATGAAAATACCTTGTACATTTTTATAACTCTGTGAAATTGATAATACATTTATTTCTTATCAAAATATTGTCTAAATTAAACGAATAGTAAACATTTTTGTTTGTTTGATTGTTCTAGGTGTGAGGAATAATTGTGGTCCCTTTCAACACTATTGCTATAAATCATAATAATCACTTTAGAAAAAAAGTATTTCTTAAAAAGGTGTCATGAAAAGACACAGTTGTTCCCTTAAACATTTTTTGATAAATTACTAATTAGGTTTGTGCCAAAAAAGAAGCTGATTCTATGCCCATAGCCATAGCATAATTACACAAGCTACTCCTGGCAGAGAAGCACGACTCCATTAGAAACATAATGTGTGGATCCATGAGTTATAAGGGCAGTGAAAACTCAACCCTACCTGGTTTATAGGGAACAGACGAGAAGGGATATTCGTTTTTTTTTTTTACATGAACGCATTCACCTGGCCTTGGAACCACACCCAACTGGGAGCTCATTTTATGTGCTATGGGCGGAGCCTATGGGAGGGCCTTATGGGAGGAGCCTATTGGAAGAGCCTATGGGAGGAGCCTAGGGGAGCGTCGCTGAGGCCTTTTCAGTAAAGGTTGGGAATGGGATTTGCGAAACGCCAGCAGATTTTGAAAATACACAACTCAAATGGTCTCCTTCAACGCTGACTCTGACTCCACCCATTCCAAGTACATGGACGCGCAATCATGCACGAGCGAACACAGATACGTGAGATCGAGCCATTAGCTAGCTCCAGTAGCTACCGCAGGATAACAACAAACAGAAGCTTGCTCTGGGTAACGTGCTTTGAGCATGTGCACGAAGGGGTCACGCGCGGGGGGAGGGGGAGGGGGAGGGGGAGTGCAGTACGACCGTTTGATCGACGTACTTACTGTCCAATGCCACTCGGTGGGTCTGGAAATCATTGGCTGGAGTTCTTCGAGCCCTGCCCGTTCCACAGATGATTGACTTGTTTAATTTTCATGTCAGTACTTCTAACTCAGTGGCTGTAAGTGGGTTATGATAAGGATTTCAAGTAATTTGTCAAAAATTGCCAAAAAAGAGAATTCCATACCCAACCTTTAACAACTAGGTAGGCTGTTGTGTCACATGTTTTGTTGTCCTGATTGGTCGTTGGCCTTTTCTATTGCTTTCAGAGGCATTTTGGTCGGCACCCTGTGATTACACCGCTTTGAAATCCAAATGAACCGAGAGGTTCAGGACCAGTACTCGGTCTGGCGGTATCAGACCAGCGTTCACTAGTAATACAGCCGATACATCCGTTACTGTAGCTTCCAATACAGCTGTACATTTACTTACATAATCTTTTATACAGCAAGATAGTGTAAAGAACTGCCAAAGTGCTTTTAACATGTAAACATCTTAAAAATGGTCTCACAGACCACAGTTGGTGTTCAGACAGCCCAACACAGACCATTACTAGTTATACTCCCACAGCTCGACAGAAAAGTAAAGTCAGAACATACACTGTATAATAATTACTTGTACAAACATATAGGGTGACATCAAAAGGACAACATATTACAAGTTACAAATACAGAGACGGTTTCACCGTACATCTCACTTGTCACGTTTATAAAAACCCCTCAGTGTTGCTTCAAGAGTCTGTTTGGTTTGTTCTGTTTTTGTTCTACTGTGCTTCAAAAACCCCAGTCTTTAACTTAACTCGAACAGAACGAAACCTCCCCTTTCTAAAGGGGAGGTTTTGTTCGGTTAAAGTCTGTTTTGTTTTTGTCTTACTGTGCTCCTTAGGTTGTTCGGTTTGCGTTGTAAAGGTCCTTGGTCCTGAGCCTGGTTCCAGCAGAGCAGCATTGAGCGAGCGACGGTGGTGGTAGTGGTGAGTTCGAGACCCAAGATGGGGCGGCAGGCGCTCAGAGTCCGAGCTCCCCAAAAGTCCTCCTGCACTCCATGACCCCCGCGCCCGGCGGTCGGTCACAGTTGTGCGTCAGCATGACCTGACCGGGAGTCAGCCGGTCGTACGCCATCTTGTACTCGCGGTCGAACGCGTCTGCAGAAGACCAAGAGAGGGTTCTGTTGAGCTCAGAGGACTGCAGAGCGATAAAACAGCCCTAACTAGTTCCTCAGCGAACTCACTGTTAACATTTCCACTTTATTTATTATGACTGTAAAGTTGCAACGCAATCAAAAGCGAATTAGATCTAGCTTCAATGGCACTCACCCATATTAATGTTGCTGCTACCCAGTGCGACCAGGGCGAGGAACAGGATGTCACGGTACAGGCTCCTTTATGGGGGAGAGGGGGAATAAATGTCTTGAGACTCCAGTTCATATCATCTAAATACAAAACCATTATAAGAACCATATCCTTCCACCCTCCCCCCTACCGCTGTCTCTTGAAGCCCATCTCGGGGCCCAGGAGCTGGATGATGTGGCTCATGGGATGGTAGACGTCGCTCTTCTTAATGGACCTCACAATGCTCTGAAGCTGCTCCACCGTGAAGAGCTGCCCCGCCTCACAAAGCCCCGAGCGGACCAGGGAGTTGGCACCTGTAGGGAGAGAGAGAGAGGGAGGGAGGGAGGGAGGGGGAGAGAGAGAGAGAGAGAGAGAGAGAGAGAGAGAGAGAGAGAGAGAGAGAGAGAGAGAGAGAGAGAGAGAGAGAGAGAGAGAGAGAGAGAGAGAGAGAGAGAGAGAGAGAGAGAGAGAGAGAGAGAGAGAGAGAGAGAGAGACAGACAGACAGAGAGAGAGAGACAGAGACAGAGAGAGAGACAGAGAGAGAGAGAGAGAAAAGATGAGATTGGGTGAAAGAAAGGGAGACATTAGGATAGAGAAAGGGAGTGAGATTCAGAGAGAGGGAGAGAAATAAAAAAGAGATGGAGAAGAGAGGGGTGAGACAGAGAGATAAAGCACAAGATAAGTCACCCTTTTCAAAGGCACATTTGTCATCGGCCATCATCACTCAACGCACACTTGAAAAGCGCAGCTGAATCCTGACGGAGGCGGGCATCAGCGACGCACACCATCACTGAAAAATGCATGAGCTCAAGTGACAGAGTGCTTCATACTCGAGCTCCACCGGCCTCGTCTCGATGACCTTGACTGCACTGTTTTGTCCACCTTGCCTCTTTCCCCCTCAATATTGTTATTGCTCAACAAGAGATTGAATCAGCCGAGATGTGTATCGATTGATCTGCCGTGTGGACGCTGTGATACTAGATTCACTCACAGTGTGTGTTCCACAGCACGTAGCAGGGCTGGACCTGGTCCTGGTGCAGCTTCAGGTTATCCCACATGATCCTCACCAGCACGTACTTATCGTCCTCCGTGGATACGCTGGGAGAAGTCTGCAAGAGCAAAACGTGTGATTAAAACACACGCGAGTCGATAACGCCCGTGGAGATGAGCAGACGCAGACGAGCGCCATGTTCAGAGGAGAACGGCGGCTCACCTGGTCTCCATGGCGACAGTGCTGCGAAGCCATGATGAGCGCGGGCAGGTTGCTAGGCAGCTCCAGCCGTTTGAAGTACCACACCAGGTTCCAGAAGACGATGGGGTGCTGGTCCACGATGCTGGGGGTGCAGATCACCTGTTCGCCCTCGTTCCCCAGAAGGCTCTCCAGCTCCTTCCACAGCACCAGGGGGCTCAGGTAGGGCACTGTCACCGGGGCCGCGGGGGGTTGCTGGGGCGGGGCCGGCTCTGGGGCCACCGGCGTGCCGGAGCCGCCGGGGGCATCCGGGTGGGAGGGAGCGGCAGGAGACGGCCCCGCGGAGGGCTCTGCCCCGGGGGTCAGTGACGTGGACGTGTCTTCCTCCTCGCTAACAGGATTACCTTCCTCTTCAGTGCTGCAGGAGGGGGGAGGGGGGAGGGGGGTGGGGGGAGGGGGGAGGGTGAGGGGTGAATAAGGCCATGAGAGGAGGACTTATATGTTACCACCAGGCCCTCATTGCTCACGGTCTCACTCGTGTGTGTGTGTGTGTGTGTGTGTGTGTGTGTGTGTGTGTGTGTGTGTGTGTGTGTGTGTGTGTGTGTGTGTGTGTGTGTGTGTGTGTGTGTGTGTGTGTGTGTGTGTGTGTGTGTGTGTGTGTGTGTGTGTGTGTGTGTGTGCATGCGTGTTTGTGTGTGTGATCCACCCCAACCATGCAAAAGAAACACAACTTGCAGGACAAAAGACGTGCGAGATAACAGAACCCGAGCCCCGGTCCACATGAGATTAAGAAGACAGGTTGTGAAAAGCTGCGAAGGAGACAGCGTTCGCAGGCAGCTGAATCTCTATCTCAAATACAGCTAAACACAGCGAGACCAGTCATGATTGCGCCAATGTGAAACATAACTCTGTTCTGTGTGTGTTAGATAACATAAATGTCTCCATTATTACTATATCCTATCCCTTTACCAGTGAAGCAGCTTAGATAAACAATGTGGACCTTTCATTTTATATCCCCTCAAACGAAGATACTACAGCTGTTCTGTCTGGGGCTTAATGTTTACTAAACTCTAAAAGGCTGCTTCACGTGACTTATAGTTCTGACTGGAATGATATGCGAGTAAATAAATACAAAGATATGACTTCCGATTTCAAGACACAGCTTAAAGGTGGTATCAGTGATGTTGGGTGATGTCACTTATGTTGGTATTTGAAGCGAGACCAAACAAACAGAGCCAGCTCGCCCCTCCCTTCCGTGTTTCGTGCATCCAGTAAAAACCATCATGAACGCAGCGCAAAACCCCACAACTCCCACACCTTTTCGGTGATTGGTTGGAATACCATTTATTTGGGTTTCGAGTGGTTGGTAGTACCATTTGTTTATGTGTACGATCTCGGAGCACAGGCTGCCCACAGAGACACATTTTTTGGACAGCCTGCTTATTGGGTGGGCAGCTAGAAAGATCAGATAATTGTGATCATTGTTTTGGCATGGAATCGCTGATACAACCTTTAAGGTTCCACCAATGCCAGCCTAATGCCTAGGCTGCGTAAAAATATATAATAAATAATAATAATCGCGGAAATATTTTCACACACCACTCGCAAATAAAGACAGATAAATAAAAAAAAATAATAAAAAAAAAAAATTAATAAAAATAAATAAATAAATAAATAAATAAATAAATAAATAAATAAATAAATAAATAAATAAATAAATAAAAATAAAACATAAGCATACCACTCGCATACCACATATAGGCGGAGCTGGGTTGAGGGTGACCTCGCGGGGTTGGCCCTTGAACTCCATACGTACTATCAAAGCCCTGGTACTAGCACGGTAGTGGCACCCTCACACAGACAGGCTACCACGGTGTGTATGCTGTATGTTGATGACAACAGAAAGGAGAGGTACCTCTGGCTGCTGAGGGGCCTCAGGTCCCTGATGTGCACGTTGAGGAACGGCACGAAGGGCGTGCCGCAGAAGGGACAGGTGCTGTTGAGGTTGGAGTCGTCGGCCGTCCAGCCCGCCATGATCTCCTCGTCGTACACCAGACTGTCGCAGGTCTTGCACAGCGAGCAGCTGGACATCAGAACCTAACGACACAGTCCACAAACACTCGGCATGATTCCTGAACCGTGTGGTGAGCTGAGTCTGACACAACGGTGTGAAGGATTCATCTGGCTCTGACGCTGGTTTCAGAGGTCCGACGTAGTCTTTAGTTCATGCGTGCGGTGGGTATAGGTGTCTCTGGACTCACCTCGACGGTGTAGTTGTGAGTGGGGTAGAAGCGGCCCACATCAGGCGAGGAGTCTGGAGTGTGGGGGCCTCTGGGAAACGGAGTCAAAGCACCTGGAAACAATACAGGAGAAATACCATAAGAAACTGGATGCTGTTCTTGGATGGTTGAACTAGAAACTATGGGCGACCTCGGCCAAGATTATACAATCTGATTCGTCAGGCCCAAGACACATCATTAACTGATCGGCGACTTGTTTTTCATATCTTTTTGCATTTATGCACCTCAATGATGCCTGACTTTTGTGACTTTGGCTCTGTTTGAACGCTTGAAAATAATCGATTGCGTTCAGGGTTTTCCAACAGCTGTCTATAGGCGAGGCGCAGTGACTCCGCTAAATGACTAACCTTGACTAATCTCTAACCTTTCACAATATGACGACAATCTGCACATCCGTTTATGTTAGCATCTGTATTTAATCGTACAGATTTATTTTGCCTAATATTCTATAATATAGGCTAATATAATATTTTGCAATTCATTTAATACATATATAGACACAAAAAGTAGCCAGTCTCTGTGGAAACCGAGATATCCTTCTACCTAATGAGGTACAGTATTCACATCCGATCAGGATAAAACCCGCACCGACAAAGAGAATGTAGAAGCGTTGACTGATTACTAATTCAAGATGCATATGATTATGACATCCAGGCGGCACCTTTCACTGCAGCACAGCGGTGGTTCGCTACCGTGAATCATTTTCTCCAGCACGAGGGGTACGGTATGAAAGCTGCTGTTGACACAGTTTGCATTTACTTTTTGCATATCATCTTTAATGGTTAGGAAACTATGAAGAGCGAGCAAATCCTCCTCCCCCAAAAAAGAGCATTTCATAACTTTTATGTAAAGGATTTTTACTTTGTAGAGGCCAAGCCATGCGGGGTATCGTTCATTCAGCACTCCCACTCTCCAAATTAAATTCCTGCTGTTAAACGCGAACTATTTTCCCGACATGACGATTTGGCTATTAAAGACGGGAATGTTTCTATCGAAGGTTTGAATCGCTGAAGATTTTGAGATAACCCCTACTTTAAACATGTTGATTTTATCAAAGGCATCTCATTGCTCGATGTATTTGTGTAAAATGTATACAATCATGAAACCTATAGCTGAATATAACTATCAAAACACATAATTATTGTCAATCCCTGTAGTGCAGCACTGCAGTACATGTGGGTGTGCTAGGGTTTTTTGGAATAATATAAAAAAAAAAACAGATTTGGTGCATCAGCTACACTGTTAAATAGATCCCATGAAGCCCTCTCCCCCAAAACACTGAATCTGTGGATTTTTGCTTTGCAGTGCAAGCCCTGCTGTACAGGGTGTGTATGGGCATGTGTGCGCACAAACACACACACACACTCACACATTCACACACATACACAGTTTGAGGAGACTTCTGCCTACACACTGAATTAGCCATGGTGTCTACTGGCCTAGTTCGCAGCAGCAGCAGCAACACCCCGCTTTCTATTCTACTAAGCTCTGCTGGTGCTCATCCTAAATATAGATCATGCAACAAATGTCCCCAATAAGTTTGGATGCGCAGTCAAGAGTGTGATAACACAAAATGACCTTCGAGCTAGCCATAAGAATTCACTGCAGTCGGGTCGATGTGAATCATTTAGTGGCCTTAGACGACAGCTTAAAAACGTTTTAACACAAGTTAGACGGTTAAAACGACAATTAACATTTACTGGCACGAGGCTTCCAGTGCAACAGATTGTTCCCGAAAAGTTTAAAAGTGAGGGTTTAAAAAAAGGTTTAAAATGACTTATTCCCTCTAGGTTAGCTCAGAGAGGTTTCACCATTTGATCCGTCCTTTCAACAAAGAATTCAGAACTTTGTGCAGAAGCCAATGATGTCCTCCTGCAGCACCAGGTCACATTCCTGCTTCGTTTGTCCAACTCTAATACGCTGTTTCATTTGGCAAGGCATCATATGATCCACGTAAGATCTGCTCCGAATGCTATTTCAGCTCTTGTCTTTAATCCTATAACTCACATCAACACGAGCCTTTTCAAATCCTAATCAGATCCTCAGCTCAGCCCTGTTCTCTATAAAGCATGGCTGAACCTTTGGCTTTCTGCACCTGGGCTCTCTCCTTCTCTGCTCTGACACACCCCAGGGGAGGGCGTCTGCTTGGGACGGTGGTGCTGACCTGAGAAGGAGTTGTGTCTGAACACCCGGCTGGGGGTCCCGGGGCTGTCCAGGGTGGTCCGGAAGCCCGCAGCGGGGCTCCTCCTGAGGCGGGCCAGGCTGCCGTGCTGGGGGGACGTGAAGCCGTCGGGGTCCAGGTAGGAGTCAGCGTCCAGGAGGGAGCAGCAGTCAGGGTCCCCCGAGGTCAGGGACGAGATGCTCATCTGGTCGCAGTTGGTGTCCTGAAGACACGGAGAGGAGGAGGAGGAGGAGGAGGAGGAGGGAGAGGAGGAGGAGGAGGAGGAGGAGCATGAGGAGGAGCAGGAGGAGGAGGAGGTGGAGGAGGAGGAGGAGGAGGAGGGAGAGGAGGAGGAGGAGAAGGAGGAGGAGCATGAGGAGGAGGAGGAGGAGGAGGGAGAGGAGGAGGAGGAGGAGGAGGGAGAGGAGGAGGAGGAGGAGGAGAAGGAGGAGGAGCATGAGGAGGAGCAGGAGGAGGGAGAGGAGGAGGTGGAGGAGGAGGGAGAGGAGGAGCAGAAGGAGAATGTCCCCAACATATACAAACACTCAATTAGACTTCGTTAGCATCTATTTGATGTTCAATACAGAAAACGACCACCACCAATTTTTTTCTCCCCTAAGAGACCTCAGTATCCTGAAATAAAGGATTTAATCAATCAAATCTGGACCAGGTTAAACTTTAAGTGTAACCATCAACAACTAACAGCCTAGCCGCCTGATCTTTGCTTTCTCTTTCACTAAAAGAGGCATTCTGGGTGTCTTCAGCGTCAGCCGCAGCCCCGGAGTGCGGCCCGACAGCCGAGCCGAGGGGATGTCTGCTCACTGACCTGGCTCAGGGAGGTCTGGGACGAGAGCCGGGAGTACAGCCGGCTGGCCTTCTCCGCCACGCCCTTCCCGGCGGAGAAGAAGCTGCTCTTGAAGATGTCCAGGGTGGGGGTGAACAGGGACTCCATGGAGAAGGAGGAGGCGGAGGGCGAGGGCGAGGAGGGGGAGACCAGCGACGAGGGCCGGTCTCTGGGGGACACGGCGAGGGGCAGCGACGGCGACGTGCTGAGGCGCTCCCGGGACCGGACCCGGAGCTGGAGGCTGGAGTTGGCGCGGATCAGCGGGGGGGGCCGGTGTGGGGAGGGCGTGGCGCAGGCGGGCGGGTCTGCCTCCGGGCCGGCCGTGGCGGGGGGGTCCCGGGGGGGGTCCGGGACAGAGCTGCGCACTCTGGAGGGGCTACCCCCGTTGTTCATGTAGGTCTCTATCTCCTCGGCCAGCCCGCGGCGGGGCGGGGGCGGGGCGCCGGGGGAGGCCAGCAGGCTCTGCTCCGCCTCGGCCGCCATGAGCGACAGGGGATCGAACCCGCGCTCCATGTCCGACTTGCTCACCGCCCCACCACTGGGCCTGACTGTCCGCCCTGGGGACTGGGTGCTGGTTGTGGGGGTGGTGGTGGTGGTGGTGGGGGTGGAGGTGGGGGTGGAGGTGGGGGTGGTGTTACCACCGGGACTCTCCGCCCCGTTCCTGCAGCTCCCGCTCTGCTCCACCAGGGCTCTCTGCTTGTTCTTCCCAGCGTCCAGCTCCTCCTCCTCCACCCCACGCAGCCTCACGGCCGTCAGGTGGGGCTGCTTGGCGGAGCCCAGGGCCAGGGCGTTGGGTCTCGGGGGCCACTGGCCGCAGGGCAGAAACAGAGACTTGGGCCTCTCCTTCTTCGGTGAGACCCCACAGGGCGCGGGGCCATCGTCCTGGGAAGGACCTGACCGCGTTCCGCTGACGCCGTCCCCTGGGAGCAAAACAAATCATTTCGTAAGAGATTGAATATTGATTATTGGAGATTACTTCCAAGACCGTGATCAAGCCAGACGTCAGAAGACGAACGGCCATCATGTAGATCTTCCTGGGAGTATAACTGACCAGCGATGCTGTTTGAAGACAGTGCACTCTTGACACTAAGAGATGCTTGGCTGAAGGGAGGGGACTCATCGTGTTCAGATGCTGTCGGTGTGAACACAGGTTACAGTAAGGACTCCTCCCTCAAAAGACGCTTTAGTCCATTTTTTGCCAAAATATATTTTAACAAATTAAACTATTGATCAGTAATGTACGTGGTCAGCATGCATTTTGGTTGAATTCAAGCTTAAGCTACTGAGGGGATTTCAGTCAGACCACAAAAGACCTTGGGTGTTCATTCGGATAAAAATGAGCCCTGTTGCCAAGCATTGATTTGGTCAGTTACGCAACAGATTCCTGCAGCTGAATCTCTGACTATCTCTATCTCTATCAAAAACAGCTAAATATAGGCCTAACAACAACAACAACAACAACAACAAAAGACCCAACAACAATACAATAAAATGTTTTGATATCAATATCATCATCATCAGCATAAATGTTGCCCGTATTGTTGGAAGGTGTCATTATCCCTGCATATCATATCCTGTTGACTCATGTTATTATGCAAGAGAATACATATCCACCCGAACTCACAGGACTTCCGATGTGTGTCTTTTGTCTTTTGGTCAACCAGTGGTGTGTTGTCGTTCACTCGTTCTTCCTCTTTGGAGAGTGAATCATAGCCTTGGTCTGACTGGCCGCCTGTATTGTACAAAAAAACAATGTTGAAAGGATGCACATTCATGTTGCTTAGTTTCCTTACAAGCACCTCATTTGTTATGCATCCTTTTTTCCCACCCAAAGGGAATATTCTAGTCTCGCCTGTTATTCTCGAGTGTGATTTCTCTGTGGTGTTTTTTTTGCGACTGATCTCACAATCCTTCTTTTGTTGTGGGAGCGAGCGTTGTGTGACGCTCCTTAGGGCTTAGCAGCGGCGCGCTCCCAGAATAGCAATGCGGCAGCTAGCTAACGACAGGAGCAGAATCTTTAAAGAGATTAGCTATGAGAGGAATGAAAACAGCCGTAATCATCAGAGGGATAGCAGAGTGGGGGGAGATTATGACATTTGTTCTAAGAGGCTTGGGACTGAGTGATAAAGAGTGAAAGAGAGACGATGTCGCTCATTTTCATGTAGGATGATTTGACATTTACTGTCAATTACTGCCAACATTTCACACATCAGCAGGGGAGTTAGGCGAGGATGAAATATAACCCCCCCGGACAAAGGCGCGGAAGAGAAGAGAGACCTACGCGCTTGAAGAATGAGAAACGACGCGCGTGACCCAGCTAGCTACCTGTGCTACATCCATCATCGCTGGAGTCCATTTTGTTGAAGTCGGCGTCGATGGAAGTGCGCTCGTTGGAGTCGTTGACGCTGTCCAGGCTGCCGTGGCTGACCGTGTCCAGATCACTGCCGTCTGAAAGGTCCAGGAGAGAGGCAGGTTAAAGCATGAACCGGGTGGCGGGAGGGGGTACATCACAATGGATCAACTTAATGAGCCAGGAGCAGGTGTCAGACAGTTGGGAGAAGAAAAGACCAGCAAGGAGGCCTTAAACGGGATTAAATCGTCCCCTTAATTGTAATGTGGTAAGTGACCCTTGATACGGGGGGGGGGGTCTACAATAAGACCCCCGACATTGGGGGTGGTCTCACCTGAAGCCTGTGGATCCCTGAGGGCCGGCAGCTCCTTCCTCCCCACCTGCTTGAACTGGAGGACCCCCAACACCACGTTCCTCAGCTTCCCCCACAGGAAGTAGCCCCCGCGGGTGCTGGAGGGCCAGGTGCTCTCCAGCACCGCCTGTAACAGGGAGACTTAGTGAGCACGCACCGCCCCTGGTCGTAGCAGTGGACCGAGTATCCCTAGCTTCTGTCTGCTGCTGGTTGAATACGGGGGGGGAGGGGAACTCACCTTGTTGTAGTAGCCGTAGGTGATGGCGTTGGGTTGCACCCCGGCTTTCTTCATCTCAAACAGCACCCTGACAGCCAGCACTGGCTGGCCGTACTGACCGCACAGCTGCATCAGCACCCGGTAGCACACCTGCGGGACACGGGGTTCCCCCCTCATCACTCAGGGGGTTCTGCTTCAGCGAGTCCCCCTCAGGGTCGACCGTATCTGGGGTCTATCCTCAAACAGCGTTGAACTCACTCAAACAGCCAGTCTACCCAAAAGGTGGTAATGTATCTGGTTTGTTCCTCAACATGCCATCTTATCACTGGTACTGAAATAACTATTTTAGAGGAAAAGGTTAAGCTCCCCAGACACTTACAAAGTATACAGCCACAGTGTGTGTGGATGGTGAGGCGGTTTCATTTGTAGGACCTCCTCCGAGATAAGCTTCTCGGGCTCCTATAATATAACGAGTGGTGGCGCAGTTGATATGCAACATCGCTCATTAAACAACCAGGGTATTAAAAAATTATCACAAATTTGCCACGGGTCGTAGCCATGGTGATAACCCCTTTTAAGCCTCTGTGAATCTGAGACACACTATTCCTTTCATTTGGGTAGCCACAAGATCTTCTCTAGTTTAGCCTATATGGACGAGCTATTGAAATGATTGAATGATTTCTGAGCCTATGGATTACAACCATTTATACTCACGACTCCGGGAAGAGCAGAGCAGAGTATAACCCACACTTGGTACGTGATTTTATGGGTGCATCTTATGTAGCGTATCATTCCTCACAGAAGAGACAGCAGACATTTTGTGCATTAGGCGGCTCAGCTTTATAGACTCCTCAGTTATTGAGCTGTCCTCATAAACCACACAAAGACAGAGTGTGTGTGTCCTACCTCGTCGGGAGCTTGCAGCTTGTCGTCCTGCATCTTCCTGAGCAGGTCGTAGGCGGTGCGCAGCGCCCGCACCTTGGAGGGGCTGGAGCTGACCAGCGCTGGCAGACTGATGAACCACAGGCCGTAGCAGTGGCGCAACAGGCACCGGGACCACAGCTGGGGCATGGACGACTGGGTTTTGGCCATCTTCTGAGCGAGCTTGATCTCCTGTAATGAAGGACAACAATGGGCGTTACAGAGGAGAAGGAGAACATGTTGCAGGAGGTTCTTTAGATGAAGCCTTAGCTGCATATTTAGGTGGAGAAAGGGTTGGATTCTGATATTTTATGAGTCAGATATGTGTAGATCAGAATGCACTGAGCAAGTTGGAGGTTCCATAAAAAAATAACAAACAATACATTAACATTAATTTAGTCCATTGAGATGAATCGTTTTAGGACAAACTAATGAACAAGATATCAGGTGCAAAATAACTTTGACTGCACACCATTGGTGTGTGTGTGTCCCTTGGGGAAGCAAACTTTTTCATTTTAGTCCGCCAACAGGCTAAGTTGTATTCTTGAGTTTTCATGATGATGAGGTTAGCGTGTCATCAAGACATCTCCAGAGAAACAGACGATAGGACAGAGCAGGCCGCCGGAGGAGGGTGAGCCGGAGCTACTGGCCCGTGACGGGGCTCACCTGCTTGGAGCGCCTGAATATGGCTGTGGGGCTGGCCGGGTGGTTGTGGCGTGGAGCCATGCTGGCTGACGGAGGATTGGACCCCACAAACGTCTCCAGAAGATTAGCGTTGAGCACCGGGAAGCCGGAGTAGCTGGACACAAAAACAGGAATCCACCCAAAAGATTCTCATTGGGCTTATCGGACCACTGAAACAGACCTCTAACCTGTGTCACCCCACGTGGACACGTTAAACACACACCATGTGCTCAGCGAAAACAAGGGAGAGCACCAAGATTTCAAACTGATGGCTCTCGGACTTAAAATGTTCACAAAGCCCTACGCCACTGACAGATTCAGCGTACATGCAATTTAAGATAAGGGTCTGGCTTAAGAGTTACACTGCAGACACTGAAATATGAGAGGTGTGTGTTCTGTGTATACACGCCCTGCTTGCATGTGTGTGTGTGTGTGTGTGTGTGTGTTTGTGTTTGTTTGTCTGTGTGTGTGTGTGTGTGTAACCAAGGGCATGTGTGTGTGCGTGCGTGCGTGTGTCGTGCGTACGTGCGCGCGTGCACCGATGTGCATGTGTGTGTGTGTGTGTGGGCCCTGTGCTGTGACCAGTACCTGTAGCAGAGCGGGTGCTCCTCTCCCGCGGGGAGCAGGGGCAGCTCTGGGGGGTTGATGTACACCGTGTGCTCCGAGTGGTGCGACTCGTCCAGGTCTATCAGTCTGGTCTCCTCCGGTCTCTCGCTGTCAACCTGCTGCACAAGAGAGACATCCGCCTCTGTCATTGTCCCTTCTACCTTAACCTTACCCCAGGCCCACTTGGGGAATAAAAAAAAATGAAAAAGGGCACACATCTATGTCTATAAAGCGACCAAGCGTGGTAGATGTTCGATCTAATTAATTAACGATACGATGCTCGCTGACCTGGACATAACTGTGTGAACTTGTGCTCAACTCTGGACAATCTCTCACCATAACAACTCCAAAAGATCTGAGCCTGGCACACTGAGCAGCGAGCAAATCCTGGGGAAAATGCTTTCATCTACATGGCCTCAAATGTCACCACTACCTTCCTTTGAGTTCTCCACAAACAACATCTAGATTCTGGAGCATTAAAAGACGTTGAATTGAAAAACACTTAGTTCAGAGAGGAGCTCACTTGTTGGGTTTGAGCCACAGAAAACGCTATGGGGTGGCGACCATGGCTAGAGGACCTCTGAACCCTTCCCCAGGTCAGGGACCATGGCCAGAGGAACCTCTGAACCCTTCCCCAGGGCCCCCTGTCTAAGCGGGGGCCTTCCGCTCAGAGAGTGAGATTCAGCATGCAGCTGTGGCTGACCTCCATGCAGCCCCTACTGCCCGGCACTGCAGTTCCCCTTCAACCCCCCGCACCAGAACGGAAGAGCTCTTTCTCAACCTCCCCTGGTTGAGAAAGACTGCATTGATTCATTCAACCTCAGCAGAGCTGAGGTTGAATGAATCAATGCTTCCACTTCTCAATAAAGGCCACAAGATCCACTCATACGCAAGGGCCAGCAGTTAACCACACACACACACACACACACACACACACACACACACACACACACACACACACACACACACACACACACACACACACACACACACACACACACACACACACACACACACACTCAGCTTTTTCACGATTGCACAAGTCAGAAAGAAACAAGGGAGGATGTCTTGTTATGTTTTGTTCTTCTCTTTGTGTCCTGATATCAACATCTTAAAAACCTGAAGCAGTACTGACGTCCGAGCCTAGACGGGGCCTGGATTCGTGTTTCTTCAGGACAGAGGGCAGGGGAGGAATGCACGGAGGAAAGCTCACATGGAAATAATTCTTCTCTGTCTCAATGTTGCTGAGGCCAACAGTACAGCAAAGCCCTTTGTTGTGGTCTGCTAGATTGACAGTAGAGTCCGTGAGACTCCAGTGAGGCTGACCGACTGACGCAGAGGGACCGGGGCGATGTGCACGCCAGCGCACAACACCTTTCATTCTCGCTCAACATCAATGTCCCTAGTTATCATTTATTCACAGTGTGTGTGCATTCGTCCAGACACGCACAGAGACGGATCGCATGCAAACACAAACACTCGCAGAGCCTAGCCCCGCACTGAAGATGAACACACCGCGTTGGACATGGATGCAGATCATTGCTGAAGGAAAATGTTTTTTGCCAAAGAGAAGCAGAACTAGACTTCATAGGACACCTACCTTGCCACCTGTTGAGAATAGCTGCTCAGGCAACGCATCATCCAGAAGAAATGAGGAAAGGAAGAAGAAGGGAAGGAAAAGAGCCAGAAGAAGAGATTAAGAAATAGAGGATTTTTTTAAAGGACAGTTTAAGGGAAATGTCAGAGCATTAATTACTTTTAGCCTGCTCCTACTAATGCCGGCGCCATTCTCATTAGGAAAGCAAATGGCATTGCACGAGACAACATGTGCATCAGGATAGAGAAGACGATGGGACGAATTGCTACCTCCAATGCATTCAGCGTCAAGCGACAAACCGTGGCTCCCCAGACCTCACCTTGTCCACACACTCGTCGAAGAAGGCCAGGCTGGTGTCCTTATCGCTGACAAAGGAGCACTCCTCGATGAAGCGGATGAACAGCTGGGTCTTGGTCATCAGGGAGTAGAACTTGTGATGAGATCGGTCACGGCTCTTGAGGAATCCTTACAGGAGATAGTGTAAAAAACACACAGGGGTTAATGACAGATTTATGAACGTACATACAGACATTCCTCTCTGTCGCCTTTGAACCTTAGGTCTGGACTGCTGCGACTTGATACGTCTCATTTGGGGTGTGAGGTGGTTTCCAGTGTGTCAGAGTCAGGGTTTTCTTAGAACAACACTCAGCATGCATGCGCACCGTTAGTCAACGCTGTGGTGGAGGCAGTTGTGTAGATTGCTTGATAACATAACAGCGTACAGATGTGTGGGAGGGGAGATCTGCTATTAATCACAATGAGTTCTCCGACATGTCACCCCGGACAAAATTCCACCCTGGGCTTAATATAAATCACCGCTGGATCCACAAAGGTGATTCAAGCCATTTGTCAACTGGACCTGGATTTATGAGAAGCTGTCTTATGTCCACCTACTACACGCTTACATGAATCATGTCCCACGCTGAAATCAATTTAACAACGCTGTTCTGAAAGGGTTCAGCTTATTTTCGATTGGAGAGAATATATCTTTAAGAGAAAATATCTATCTTTATAGTCTACTCATTTAAGAACAGGTTTCAAATAGCAATTCCAACTAAGATATTGTCCAACAAAACCTTTGTCTAAACAAGCAAATATTTATTTTATGATTAAAAACATAAATGAGTCCCCTGTCCAAACCGACGGAAACCACTTTAATATTGTGTTCCCATCCTTACACCCGCAGAGGGTCTTTCCCGCTGAGGTCTACCTTGGTGGTCAAAGAGGGAGCTGGCGTCGGTGGTCTTCTCAGATGGGGCTTTAGTGATGGGCAGCAGGTAGGAGCGGTAGCCTCGCAAGATGGCGGCCATGAAGCGCAGAAAGGCCTCCTGGATCTCCAGCTCCAGGGTGTGCAGGCTCTTGCCCCCGTTGAGCTCGCTGTCGGTGAGTGTCTGCTCCATCTGGCCCTCTTGACCGCTCAGCTGTCCACCTGGAGGGACCCACGTGCACAACCAACTGTTCCTCACAATGTGGACAAGCTATCGTTCCTGGTTTTATTTTCACCAGGGGGCTTTTGTAACCAGAGGTACAAAAAGGATCAATATAATCCTGTAAACATAAGAATTCATTATTTTGTTTGATTTATTGAATGTAGTTTCAAGTGGCAACACTCATGTTGCATTTCTTTCAAAATAATGTGTTAATATTCACAGTTCAAGGACTGGGTATTGAACACAAATGAAATAAGTGATAATAAGTGATAATGAGTTGCCCTTACCGTCAACAAGCTGCTGGTAAATCTTGCCTAAGGTGTTGAGCAAGTGTTTACAAGCCCTCCTGGGAAGGACCTTCCAAGTCAGAGCTCTCTTGTCCTCCTTACTGCAAACACAACATATGGTTTTCATTCAGCTGGGCGGACAGTGGGAACACATTTGGGAGACACGTATGGGGAGGGAGACGGACTCACTGACACCAGTGCTGACAGTTTAATCTCCCCCAGAGCAGCCTCTACTCGTGTAGGGGAGAGATACAGTGTTTCAGTGGCTGTCAATGAAAATGTTTCAAATTCCACTGGAGTTGCTTACACATGAGAGGAACTGATGGAGAGATTACGGTAGATAACAAAAATGAGGCTTGAAGTAAAAGAAAAAAGACGTGTGAAAGTAATATTACAAAGGGGGGAGGGGGGATACAAGTGCCAAAGGGTTGACATCAATCCTGAACTGAGGTCAGAGGTCACTCACTGAAAGATAGTGTTTGTGTCCAGGTCCACACAGGTGATGTCGGCGGGAGGCACATAGAGGTCAAAGTAGCGGGAGTCCATGCCCACGATGAAGGGACACGGGGCGCTGAGCACATCGGCCAGGGCCAGCGGGCACAGCGGGATGTAGGGGCACGGCCAGTGGAACGGGAAGATCATCTGGAGGCGTGGAGAGTGGACAGGCAGCATCCAGTAAGCCCGAGAATGAACCCGGTCGCTTTGGTCTACACAATGTATTTCAGTCACGGCCAACACTTACTGTCAGTGTTAGCTAGCAAACAAAATGAAATGTGAGTAACAGTCTATAAAACATTCGGTTCCTTTCAAAAGTCGGCACAATGCCTCCCCTCTTCAGCAACACGGGTGAAGGAGAGAGCAGGACTCACAGACACGAGCGCCTCCGTCACGCTGGTCAGTACGGCCGGACGCAGCGAGTGGACCAGGATCTTATGCTCGGTCACCGCCAGCACCAACAGGCTGGCCGCGTTCTTTGGACCAAGATTCAGGAGTAGTGTGGAGAGGCTGCCACCACTGCCATACAAACACAAAAATATACGAATGATCACACAAATAAAGAGGACACATGACCAAACACACAGACAGACATGCAGGCAGTTTGCAGGCACGCAGGCGCGCACACACACACACACACACACACACACACACACACACACACACACACACACACACACACACACACACACACACACACACACACACACACACACACACACACACACACACACACACACACACACACACACCTTAAGTTATTCCTGCGTCTCCTAAAATAGACATCAAGCATGTGTTTTATAACAGTGCCAACGAGGCCAACTAAGAAATACACAATGAGTAGGTGTATCTCTCCTGTTCTAGGCTCAGACAGCGGTGAGTATGTTGCTCGAGTACAAAGAGTGAACATTACCTGAGTGGCAGTGGAGAAGACACTGGCTGGCTCAGTATCACACTGTCATGCGGAGACAACTGCAGGAAGACACACACAGGCAGACAATGTTTCTATCTCTTTTTCCTCAGGTCCAATCAAACTGGGATCAGTGGGAGCAGGATGAACTCTGGTGGCTTGTGGAGACCAGAGCCATGCAGACCACTACAAATACAAGCCTGCGTGTGGAACGACTTTGTTCACGGCAGTAGGGCTGGCGTTAGGGGGGTTATCATGCAATGTGGCCTGTGAAGCCCTTTGAGACTGCATCTGATGAAGGGCTATAGAAAAACAACTGACTTGACTGGACTGACCTGCACAAGGATGCGTGGTCTCTGTGAGGAGGGGAAGGGGACGGTCCGCATGAAGTGGGAGATGTGCCTGTTGACACAAAAGGGTTTCATTGAATTGTGTAATGAAGGGCTGTATGCAAAGCTAATCTTCCCTTTGGGAACCACCACAACGACACCAGCCAAAGAACACTTCTTCTTTATCTACTACCACTATCACTACTATTGTAACTAATACTAATACTACTACTTCTACCACTACTACTTACTGCTAGTACTACTACTACTACTACTACCTCTACTACTTCTACTACAACTAGTACAACTACTACATCTACTACCAATATTAGTACTGGTCTTACTTTTCCAGTGGCAGTGCGTGCGGCCCGGAGATGGAGTATCGATAGAGGAATGTGAGGAAACTCCGGAAGGCCTGGAAAAAGGGCCAGTGGGAGAGGAGGCAGATGCTCTTGTTGCTATGGACGCTGCGGGTCCCGTCGTGGAGGTCGGACGTCTGCAGCCCCAGCTGGGCACACTGGCGGTCTGTCAGACTCTCCCGGGCGTAGGGCTCGTAGAACTGGATAGCTGCCCCGTACACCTGCACGAAAAGCAAGGCTCTCAGGGATCAGCGAAGAAGAAAGGTTTCCCAGGAATAGACCATGGAGCACAGACACACAGGAGGACTCGATACAAACATTATCGTATCAATGCCTTATAATGGATGCATTCCTGGGACTTCTTTCGTGTTTTTAACCAGGCCTGGTCTTAACGCAAATCACGATTGTGTTCTTTCAATGCAGCAGTTGAAAAAAGAAAGGGTAAGTATTCTTTCTTCCAAATGACCGGATGATAAAAGCGGCAGTGAGTCCGTCGGGACCAGTGGGCTCCCAGGCGCTTCACATTTAAGGAGAGTGCAGCCACCCATGGGAGCGATCCATTATTCAAAAGATCATCTGAAAAAAAACATATTTGATGCTCCAAAGCTTTTAAAGGAAAGCTGACTTTTAGTATTCTGTCACCAAGTCTGTGGCAATCCTCTGTGGAAGCCAAACTTCATAAGTTTGTAAAGAGGGTCTGGCCAGTACTATGATGGCCGTCATCAAGCAGCAAACGTGGAATACCTTTTTTTTGGCAGAATGGCCGTATGCAAAAGATTGGATTCATCTGCATATGTCTTTGAAAGTTTGGCCGTATGCGTGTGTATGTGTTCACGAATGGGTTGTGGAAAGAACTTTAAAAGTTTTTAACAACTGGGGTTGAAAGCTGCAGAATATTGTTTATTGCATATTTAAATGAATTGTCCTATAGGGCTTTTGTTTATCACAATGTTATCCTGCAATGCTCGCCACCATTTTTTGGAGCACAGGAGCATTTTAATAGTTAATACGATGGTAGTAATGGACTTATGATCATGTCTGGTAATCATTTGTGAAATGATTAGTCTTTATGGGATTTTACAGGACTGCATCTCTCTTGAGTCCTCTCTATATGGACGAGTATCGGCAACTACAGATCCTGAGATGCATTCTGTGGAGGGGGCTTACCTTTTCCCCGGAGGCTCCAGTCAGGACGAAGGTGGAGAAGACTGGCAGGGAGTGCTTGGTGTGAGCTGGCCAGCACTCGATGTTCGCCCCCATGGGAAGGCAGAACATAGGCACAGGCTCGGGCAGGGGGAAGGACTCATAGTCCTCCTCAGGGTACCGACACAGCAGCCCTGCGCACAAACAGAGCACAACAAGAGGGCTCAGGTTCTACACTCGATGGTCAATTTGGAAATTGCAGATGAATGACGTTATCTGCATGGTACAATGTATAGATTAGGTTTCTAACAAATTGTGACTTCAGGCTGAATTCAGACGATGGGTCATGCACTGCTTTACCTGCTTCGTATGCTATCGCGTTGGTTTTAGCCAGAGACTTCTTGTAACACAGGTAAACCGAGGATCCCCACTAGAACATGAAAAAAGCACAACGACGAACATCATCAGAACCAAGCCCAGGTCTGTTTCCTGCAGTCTACCCGGACCCCCCCACAGTCCACATTATCCACCACTCCAACGCCCCTCCCTCTGGCCCCCGGCCCACTCACCATGCTGCTGTTGAGGTTCTTGTCCACCTTGCAGAAGGTGTGTGGCGAGGTCTCCCCCTTGCCCGGGATGATGATGCAGACGTCGGTGACGGCCAGGGAGGAGTGGGGCTGGATCTGGGGGGCGCGGCGGTAGGTGATGTAGATCCGCTGCGACGAGGAGCTGCTGATGTTGGCCGGGCGACCGGAGGGCGTGGTCTGGACGATGTGGCATCCCGGCTTCAGCTTCTCCTTCCACTCGTACAACACGCTGTTAGACAAAGAAACACGTGGCGAATAGTAATATATATTTAGACATATAAAAGACTGTTAGCCTTGTTCATTTGACCCGCTACATAACCTATTTGATAAATATGCAATGTATCATTATTTGTGCAATAAAAAAGGTTAAATTAATCAAACATTTGTTTTAATGAAATACATAGCTCTGATCACAGGCATTTTGGAGTCAATAGCTGGTGTTCACTGTAACAACGAAAAAAAACCTCTGAATTTGATAAAAAACAACAACACTAAACAAAAGACACATTTATAAAATAATTAGCGACTCGAAGGATTCACAAGACACTAATCGTCAAAGCGAGAGTGAAACTGTAAAATAACGACCACACCGCAGTCCCTCCACAGATTAGCACAGAGCTAAAAATAACCCCGACCCGGCCACCCCACCCACGAGGAGGTCAACCTGCTGGATGCGCACGTGAGCGGCTCAGGGCCGTCTAAGGAAAGCGAGGGATTACTGTGGCCCGGGAGACGGGTCAGTCCCCGGGGATTAGCGCTCACCCCAGGTCTGTCAGCGGTGGCTTATCTCTGCCCCGCTTGAAGCACAGGAAGATCTGCGGCCCGCGCAGGCTGGCCCCGTTGAGCTCGGCCGAGAGGCCCGTGGGCGTGCTGTCCACGCTGGTGAAGCCGGGGGGCACCTCCTCGCCCAGCGAGCGGATCACCACCGCCACATCCGTGATGGGCGCGTTGTTCCTGGCGGAGCGGGCACAGGCGTGGTCCGCCAAGTGGAGCTCCTCCTCCAGGGGCTTGGACGTGGCGGTGAGGCCAGCGACCACAAAGTAGTCCACCACACGAGGTCCGTTGTCCTCCATCATGAGCCCATGCCCTCTGCAGACTGGGGTCTGCAGTCTCTGGAGGAGGAGAGCAGGAGGAGAGGAGGAGGAGAGGAGGGGCAGAGGAGGGGCAGAGGAGGAGGAGGAGAGCAGGAGGAGGAGGAGGAGATCAGCACGAGAGGAGGGGGAGAGGAGGGGGAGAAGAGGAGGGGAGGAGGGGGAGAAGAGGAGGGGAGGAGGGGGAGAGGAGGAGGAAAGCAGGAGAGAAGGAGGAGAGGCGGAGGAGGAAAGCAAGCGGGATAGGGTGAAGGGAAGGATCTTTATTAAAGCTGTGTTATATAAAAAAAATCCATTCAATATCATTCAAACAAGAAGCCCCCACGCTCCGTCTCACTGAGACAGCCACACACACAACGAAGAGAAGACAAAGAAAAAACCATGTTACATAAACCAAACTATAAGAAGGGAATACACAACATCTGGATGTGCTTAGTGTGCACTGCTGTTCCCAAAACAAAGCATTACGGGGAGAAATATGGCCGCGCTTTAGAACGCGACCTTCCTATGCGCCGTGACAGATTATCTAAAATAAAGCACATGCCATTGTCAAAACACACCATTTGTTAGCCTATGGGGCTGGCTCTTTGGCCTCTATATATGGGCTACAGAAATAGAGGAAAGGGAAAAATAACGGCACGGCAGGGATGTAAGGCATAGCTTGTAAACAACTCTTTTTTTCAGACACCATATACTCCACATTTCCATAAAATACTAATATAGAAGGCTTTCCATGGAGGCAGCTTGTTCTCCGGGTATCTTTACAGCGGGATGGTTTATTGTGCCTTAAACAGGGGCCTGCTTCATCTCCGGTTCCTTCACAGCATTCACCAGCAAGCTGATAAACAGGTCGTATTTCTCCAGCTGAGGGAGGCAGCAATAAGCTGCCACAGATAGCTCCAGTCCTCCTCATATATCAGGACTTAAAAGTAAGGTTTATTATCATGTCGCTCATTTAAAACCATGGTATTAGACCCATGGTGTCTCTGTGCCATCCCCTCAATAAGCAGGGGGGCTGGGACAGAGCAGTGCTTAAGGGCTAAAGGAAGGAAACTTAGGCCCAATCCCATTTCTACCCCTTACCCCTTCCCCTTACCCCTCCCCCTTGTTTTGAAGGGGTAACTGGAAGGCGTAAGGGGTATAAATGGGTTTGGGCCAACTTCAAACACTGGAAGATCAGATAAGCAATGCAAGCGTGTTGCCTGACTTGCATTGATTAAAGTCATCGTTGCTTTCGTCAATATGCATATCTAACAGAGACAAGATTTTTTAATAATCTAAATAATCATAATTGACATGCAAGTTGCGCAACCTTGGTAAATAGTGTTAATAGTTTACAGGAATTCTTGAGTCCAGTTAAAAAAAGTAAAACAATCTAATTTTGTAATTGATTTACCTGAACACTCACACGATGATTCTGCATTACCGGAGTCAACAAGTGTCCTAGCGTCGCTGGGGGGGAGGCAGGGCCCTGTTTCTCTACAGAAACAAGGACCTCATGCTGGGACGTCCCACACATATTATGGTTTGAGGCCTCTAACATGGGCTTCCGTTATGATGTTCAACCGATCTTAGCTGCACATTGCGTAAAATGATATGGGTGCAAGATCAATGACTCATGTTTTGAAACTTCCCTGAAACTACGTGCAATATGTCCTCCATCAGTAGACGGACTCTGACATCACAAAGACGGAAGTGTACAGGATGCTGCCCTGACCAGAAGCAACATCAACACATCACTTGACGTAGTCATGTGCATCACACGTAAAGCAGAACTACACTTCTGTTCCAGGGAAACAATTTCTCAACAATGATTTAAAGAGAAAAACATTGCAATTATTTAACAGTTATAAATAGAGGGTGGCTATGGACTACAGTATGTGTCGGATGTATACATTCATATCATTCAAATTATTACAGTAGCGTACAACAACTATTAGCATACTTCAGGGCTGCAGTTTAAAGACGATTTCTTGATTACAATTGAACCCTTTAACCTGTGCTTTATGCTTTAAGCAAGAGAGGGCTGAGAGTTTGTATCATTATAAATAAGAGAATGACCAGTGGCCTGGTTAGCAACAGCAGTAGCAGAAGCAGCCAGGGATTAGAAAGGATGGGCCAACAGCAGGGGGCCGGGGAGGATGGGCACCCTGATCTGGGAGCGAACACCAAAACAATCAACCTTGCATCTGTTCTAGGCTGTAACCATAGATGCCGTAGCGACTTCCTAGCCCCCCAGCGTACTGCAAACTGCTCGCACACGCCTCCCCTGTTTCGCGCATTGATACACAAGAACACAACACTGACCGAGCGGTGGGAATGCATGCATTATCGAATGGATTATAGCCCCGTGTTTCCATTTGTCCTGTGTTGCACTTGGATCAGAGCATTCACTGTGTAGGCTTGTATCGTAGGTGTGTTTTTCTCTCGCATTGTGTATCTGTAAGAAGCCATTTTACGAGCCGAAGGGATACAGTGCATATTAGCCATAGCCGTCCCCAGACTACAATGAAAAGGATGGAGCATCATAACAGAGATATATCCATACTCATATAGGCCTACACAGTTACATATAGCAGGACAAATTGTTTGTTTTCTGGATATACTGGAATAATAGGCTATATCACATCGATCGAATAGGCTACTTCAGATAACTGTCAACGAAAGCAGAAAAATACAAATGTAAGCACCACAAAACCGAATAATTATGGGCAAAATGGAAAAGGAATTTACATCTAATCTCTTTACTACACATGTTTTTAGTCTCAAATAACGGTCTGTACTCACATCCAAGATTCTCGACGATGGTCTGATTGATCTGAAGAACTGTAGATGTTTTAAATTACCCAATAATCACGTGAAGATAAACGTAGAATAAAGCATAATAAAGATCTATTTCGATTTTTTTTCTCCCCTCTTTATTATATGCCGTAGGTGTATTTTCCAGGGGAATGACAGACGCGCCGCTCGTGGCCCGTGAAGCGCTTTATTGAGAGCTGCGCTGGTCACGTGACTGGTGACCGACCACACCCACGTCATGTGTGACGTAGCCAATGCATTGGAGTTCACACGTTTGCCTCATTTTCAATTTACAGCAGTTTAAGTAAATCATATATGCATCACATATGATAACTTTGATCCCAAAAATCAGGATTACCCTGATCCCAGTTGAAGGGTGGATTCGAGTAGGCGTTCAGGGACAAAATGTAATATAACTTTTAACTTTGTGAAATAAGGAAATATATTTTTTATATACTTAAATATTTGACGTAAGGCTACATACTAAGCCTTTCAACACATTTAAGGAAAGAAAAAAGCTGTTCCTTGTTAAATATGATGATGCCTATCTGTCACTTTTTAAACGAGAAACCAAACCAAAACAAACCAAACTTAAGATAGATCCACATCCAAAAAGCAGGGCTTCAAAAAGATGGTCTCTCCAGAAATGAAAAACTCTGAACATCCTTGGTTTGGTTATTCATTTGATGTGGCTCAGATGAGGGTTCTGAATATAAAAAAAAAAAAAAAAAAGAATGGGAGGGGAGGGGATGTTTGTATTGTTTTATTGTGTTGTCTTCTGTCTCGTCAAATAATAACACTTTTAATCTTACAAAAGACAGACTGACTATTCTACCTGTTGTTCTTTACATAACCAGTAGACTACATTGTGATATGTAGTCCATTTACAGCACTGGTAATCCGGATTTGGTAATCCTGAAATTTTGCATCTGGATCAAGGTGATTCAAGCCAATGTTGCTTGGAGAAACATTGGAACAACTGGGCTAGTCAGTTTTACTTGTGTCACCGTTTTTTTAACATTGGATTGGATCAATTTAAACCTTAAACCCATATCTTCTGATGTGAAGGGGTGGGTGTTTTTTTTAAATATCTAACCAGCCCTAACCCCGCCCCTCCTTGGTCGCTGTTACTGTTCTGGGGTATGCTTGTTGTGGGTTTGTTTGTAGCCTTGTTCTGGTCGTCATTACTTTAAGGTTTGCACCATGAGCTTCAGGTTCTCCATCTTGCAGTCCCTCAAAGAATTGTCTGACAGGAAGCTGCAACAGTTCATGAGTAACATTGACGACGTCCACGGTGTTTGGCTGCAGGAGATCAAGCGAGAAGCTGACCGCGTGCTCACTGGGTAAGTTTGACCCCATGCTGTGCAGAGGCGATAATTTGGTGATTCAGTTTCCCATTTTCATGGTCGAGATTCACTCATTAGTAACTTGTTTGATGACGTTATAATTAAGATGAATCCAGAGGGGAAAGGTTTTCGTCCTGATTCGTGTAACTGAACATCAAATTATTTGGATTCCAGGGATTTGAGTGCCCCTCCAGAATTGATGCCAAAAACTCCGTCTCAGAAAAGAGGCCGCAAGAAGCGCGTCTCTCAGGGGTCGCTGGGAGGTCCTTCATCCAGCAAACGGTTTGTTATCAAAACAATGTCGTATTAATTTCCTGTTTAAACTTTAAGAATGTATAATTGCTTGTATATCAGAATGCAATATAGGATATTTTTGGTGACTAATCGCCGGTTTGAGTTGAAGATTAACTACTACTGTCTGAAAAAAACTAACTACTAACAATCCAATATGAAAATGGAGGCAATCAATGTAGGTGTATATGTTATGTGCGAGGTGACGTTGCAAGGTATACGCCCTATATTTTAATATTTGCTTTTAATATTTGCTTGCTGTTGTTTATGCAGGTTTTCCAAGGGCAAACGTAGCATAATACGGGGCTCCACTGTTAAACCCTTGGACCTAATCACCGAAGATGAGGGCATACTCCAAGCCAGCACGTCAGGGCAGGTTGTCGAGCAGCCCAAACGCAGCACTCGCAGACGCAAACAAACTCAGACTGAGGCATCACTGGAGGAAGCAGCCTTCAGTGACTGCAGTGCAGAACAGGTACCTGAGGTGGGACCAGAGGTTGCAGAACAGGTACCTGAGGTGGGACCAGAGGTTGCAGATCAGGAGTTGAAGACTGCAGTAGCTGAGGAGAAATCAGAGGTCATAGATATGGAGTTGGAGACGGCGGTATCCGATACTGAGACAGAGATCGAAGCAGAGACAGAGATCGAAGCAGATGAGCCCAAAGAGTGTTCCTCCATCCCCACACCGTGCGAGATCCCCGCCCCCACGGTCTCAGTGAGAATCTCTTTCACAGACCGCCGCTCTGCAGAGCTGGTTGCACAGTGTGTGGCGTCGCCCGGCCGAAACTCCACCAGAATAGTCATGGCCGGTACACCCAGCAGGGCCCAACGCAGCTCCAACGTGCGCCTCTCCAGCAAGCTGCGCTACTCCAAGGCCGTGCTCCGCCACAGCATGATGCGCCGGACCTCCAGGCGTGCCATCCTGAAGAAGAAATCGACTCGTGTTGGCAACACGACATGCAGTAGCAACGCTAGAGGTGAGTCTTGTTGCCAGATGTGTTTGGAAAACCACAGCGTCTTTACTGATGACATCCATTAGTAAAAGCCTAACCCCTACCCGCTCCTTAATGAATTGGATCCAGAAAAAGTTTCTTGACCTAAGCATCTGCTAAATGATATTCATTGCTGCTGTTGTAGATGATTCTTGCATGGAGACCGATGGAGAAGTGGAGAAGGATAGAGAATTGTGAGTGGTTGATCTGATATAAGCCATGCAACATGTTTGACTCAAGTAAAAATGTACCCTTGTAAACCAATATACTAAATCAGTTAAACAGAAAATAGAATATGTTTTATTATATAGCTTAAAGACTTAGTGCAGGACTAAACAAATAAAGACAAATGACATTTGAATGGTTTGCTTAAGGCCATCAGTGGAAAGCGATAAGGGTGAAACGGCGGCCGAGGAAGTCAAAGCTACTGCGGAGGTCAGATTAAAATAAATATCTTTAAAAAATAACTTGGGTGGATATTAAAGGGGCACTATTTTATCATCAGTTGTGAGCGTGATACTTGGTGACATCAAGTGGGTGTGTCCAACTATATGTATGATGGACTGAAGTTGCCAGTTGCTACAGTTCAGTAGGTAGACTGATCTATCCAGCATTCATCTGGGTGGACCTTCCCAATTGGGATGTCACTGAGTCACAGGGCAGGGCCGATTTGGAAATGGCTTGTAATGACTAATCACGCTCACACCTGGTGGTAAAACACGGTCTCTTTTTAAGATGCATGATATAAGACATGATAAATTCAATTGTGACGTTTGCTTTGCTTATCTGAAATGGCAGACGCCGGAGCCGAAGCCAGTGGACCCTTATAAGCCTGTTACTCGCTTGAGGGCTGAACTCTCTCCCTCTGTGTTGCTTTTACCTGCGCTCCCCAGCGAGGTCAGAGGCGCCCCTGCCAGTAATGGCTCAGGTTAGTAGATTTGCCAAAGCATTTCCGGACACTTAGATGCTCCACTGTTGCCCCCTAGGTGTACTGATAAGAATTGTATATTTTTTGTTTGTTTATGGACATAGGAAGTACAGAGAAAGCTGACGTAGGCAGTCGGAGGTAAGTTTGTGCGTTTTTGTTTCTTTAAATTGCAAGTAGCTAGCATCTCTGATATGCAGATGTTTTCAGTATGGTGCGTTGTTCTCAATCTGTCAAAGCATCTGTCAGGTTAAATTTCATTCCATTCACTTGTGTGCCAATTGGAGTGTGTAATAAACTTTAATTGAAAGTAGAGTTTTTGCAATGTCAACAGAGCTTTTAACATCCTCTTCTGTAGCAGCCTTGGTGTCAAACGCAAATCGCCTGACATTCAGGAGGACAGCCCAAATAAGAAGCTCTCGCCTACAAGGAAAAGTATATTGGTAAGATTAAAGTGTGTATGTATGTGTGTGTTAGGGATGAGTCGTTCAAAGATTCAGCCAATGAGAGGTAGCAATGGTGTTGCCATGGCACCTGGGTAAATGAATGACAAGGTGGTACCGTCGAATTTGCACACTTTCTCTGTCTGACGTATCTTAGGTCATACCATTCGACGTTGGGCCACTCATATATCCCCCTACATTTCCGAAAATAGACTTGACCTCCATCTGTTTATTGGATAAACGCATTTCCCAATCCCAGGAGTCTTTGCTCCATTCTACGTCAATTCAAGAACAAACAAAGAAATTAAACTGCAGTTCGTATTTTATATTTATGACCATGAAACTTCTGTAATTCCTGAATTATGAAGAATTAAATGTAAAGTAAAATTATAAATATAAAACCATGAATGACATGAAGAGAGTCTGCAAGTGGTATAAATATTGGTGGGACATTTGGTTGTACTATATATAGTATATCTTGTTGATTTTCACGGGGGGCAGAGCCTAGAAGTCGCTTAAATTATGCTCAGGGCCGTCTCTCGCGGGGGGGGGGCAGGCAGACACCTGTGAGATTCCCTGTCAAATGACGTAATCTGACGTAACGAAACAAACAAACAAACGCATCGTTATAGTGAACTGAACGAACTAGTTCCCTGAAGAGTGTGTGTGTGTGTGTGTGTGTGTGTGTGTGTGTGTGTGTGTGTGTGTGTGTGTGTGTGTGTGTGTGTGTGTGTGTGTGTGTGTGTGTGTGTGTGTGTGTGTGTGTGTGTGTGTGTGTGTGTGTGTGTGTTCATTCCAATGGCTTTTATCCAAAGGGTCTTGCAGGCATGAGTTCAGACATTCTTGGCATGGGTGGCCCGATTGGGAATCCATCCCTTTATTTAACCCTTTCTATTCATCCAGGTGACTAGGCCAAACAAGAAAGCCTTCCTCCAGAGCGCACAGAAGAAACAGAGGCTCATGAGGACTCCAACGTCTGGGGGGCGCAACACTGTGATCAAGTCCTTCATCAAACACACCACGCCGCTCCAGATAAATGCAAAGGTTGGTCTCTTCTGCTTTGTCTTGGAAAAAACGGCAAAGCACAGAAATGAAACTGGTACTGATTTTGTCTGAATTGGTTCAGAGTGTTAAATCATTGGGTAAATCTTTGCAGTCACTACAACTCAAACGGCGAAGGCAGTCTTTTGTTTTCTTGTGCTTCTGATTCTGCAGAAGAGAAAGACAGTAATTTATCCCAAGGACTTGAAGTATGGTCTTGTGGCAAGTGAAGGGTCAGAGCCACAGTGTGTCTGATGGCATTTTCTTAATGCTAGTGGATTAGTTAGTGGAGTTGTGTCTTTTTCACCCTTCCCCTCTTCTTATTGGCTGGAACCATCTTTCCTACTTCTGATTCAATACAGCTATACCATCGTTATTTTTCAATTAATCCGTAAAAATAATATAAGTTATGAAATGGCAACCTCCATTAAAATATTTTACGGAGCTATTCTTTAGGATTTGAATCCCATTTCTTTTCAGAGGAAATGGCAGGTATTGCCTAAGATTAGACACAACTTCGAGACTCAAGTCTTGAACTACACAAACCTGTTTATGTTATTGACTCTGTGTGAATATTAAATGAAACATTGTGGATTCTCACAAATTAGCACAACCTATTTATATTCTTGCAGTCCTGATTAACACTTTCACCCGTTTTTGGTAGACATGTTTCTTCTGACTCTTCTCCCCCTAGTCAAAGGAACTACTGGAAGCTCTCAAAAAGAAGCAGGAGCAGGAAGAGGAGAATTTGAAGAAGATGGAGGAAGAGAAGAGACGAAAGCAGGAGGAACAGAAACGGTCGGCACAGTTCAGAAGCTCGCGTTGGGACTTTCCAGGGCCTTGTGTTTGCCTCATGGTTTGTAGGTGAACCTCAGGTCTAAGTCATGTGGGTGCTCTTACAGGAAGAGGGACGAGAGGCTGAGGAGAGTGGTGGAGGCCCGAATGAAGGAGGACGAGGAGAAGAAAAAGAGAATCGAGGAGAAACTGTCCTGTACCGAGGAGAAATCCAAAAAGGTTTGTAACGAGATCGCTATGTATTGTATTATATGAAGGATACTTTAATTTTGGAAAGCTTAATGATTGTGTGGCTATTATTCCAAGCCACAATGCGTTAGAATATATATTCTTTATTTTATTGGATGTACTTACCTTTATTACGCTCTTGGTATGTCATTCTTTTAACGTGTCTTCATACAGATGGCAGGAGAAAAGGCCAAGAAGAAAATTGCCGTAAAGCATCAGGAGGAGGTGGAGCAGAAGAGGAGGCTGGAAGAGAAGGCCAGACTCACGAAGATCCAGAAAGACGTAAGACTTTCAGTCATAAGAAGGTTGAATGGTGTGAATGTGTTTCTACCAACCTCATTGCAGTAGAGGACTAGTTGTTGCAGCCTAAATGTTCACTAGAATATGTATCTTTGCTCAAGAGTAAACGTGTGTGTGTGTGTGTGTGTGTGTGTGTGTGTGTGTGTGTGTGTGTGTGTGTGTGTGTGTGTGTGTGTGTGTGTGTGTGTGTGTGTGTGTGTGTGTGTGTGTGTGTGTGTGTGTGTGTGTGTGTGTGTGTGTGTGTGTGCCTTTTGTGTATCCAAAGTGGCAACCTATAGAATGAGTTGAGCTGTGGTTTACTCGATTTAAAAGATGGATTTAATCATTTTTATTCCCTATGAATTGCTCCTGAAGGAGAAGTGGCAGCAGGAGCTGGTGGCCAAGCGGGCAGAAGAGGAGGTAGAGCGCGATCGCAAGCTGGATGAAGCCTGCAAAACGCTGGAACTGAGGATGGAGCGGGTGAAGGAGTGGGAGAAGGAGCTAGAGCAGGAGAGAAAAGCTCTTGCTGAACGGTTATTAATTTTGTATCATCATGATCCTCATCATGCCAATGAGCCTAATATTCTTCAGTGCCGTGTTGATTGTTGGTATTCACTCTGTTAGTGACTTTGTTTTCTTGGTATTCGTTCAGA
This sequence comes from Gadus chalcogrammus, assembly GCF_026213295.1. NCBI lineage: Eukaryota > Metazoa > Chordata > Actinopteri > Gadiformes > Gadidae > Gadus > Gadus chalcogrammus. The sequence continues at coordinate 21,949,445 of NC_079420.1, forward strand.
GAGCGTGCAGAGAGGGAGAAGGCTCTGCAGCGTGAGCTGGAGAGTGCAGCGAGAGAAGAGAGGAGGGAGCTGGAAGAGAAAAAAAAACTTGAGGAAAGGAGATGGAGGGTGAGCCCTTAAAATACGTTCCCATATCATCCACAACCAAATGTGGATGTTTGTGTGTATATTGTTGTATATTAATAAATGGGGGTCAATATACTGTACCATTTCCTGAAATTGAGTTGAGAGATTCCAATAATATGAAACTAGCCGTTCTACAACAATGCAGCCACTTTTGAAATTGAACACTGATTTGAACTCTGACAACTGATTGGATGACCTCTTGGTCCATTAAGGAAGAGCAGCAGCGGTTGGCTGCTGAGAACGCTGCACGAGAGACAGAAGCTGCCAAGCAGAAAATGGCGGCATGCTCGTTTGCTTTAAATAATGTTCAGGTGGGTGGGTAGAAGAAAACCTGCCTAAATTGACAACACTTTGCATATATGTGGAGCATAACGCCAATCAACCCTTGCATTTCCTAGAGCTTTGAATTTAAGACCCCCATAAGGACGGCTGCTGCCCTGAACATCACTATGGAGGTTGAGGTAATGATGAACTACACTAACACAAATATAGAGATTTTAATAGTTTTTCTACTACATCGAGTTCATCAATGTATTAAACCCTTGATTGAACCCTTGTTAACCGGACATGTCGGTGACTGTCCCCTACAGCTATCCCCTCAGTCATACAGAATCACTCCAAAGGGTGGCAACAAAACACTTATTAAAAGCAATAATGCTGAGGATTATGGGATGGACCAAAACAGCGATGACTCCACTGATGACGAGATGGCGCCACGGAAAGCAGTCCCGTCATGGGCAGAAGGCAGGACAGACTGGTTATAGTCGTGTTTATTCTATCCTACAAACTCATTTAGCTTTGGATGTTAAAACCGGAAATTATAACATTTATATATTTTATTAAATTGATTTCTTCAAAGGTCTCAATCTGCATGATGCCATCGCCAAGCAGTACTTCAACCCCCCAGATCTGCATACCTACTTTGGAGTATACGAGCCTCCGAAGCTGGAGGTCATCTTCTCCAAGAGCAAACCGCGCTACTTCCAGCGCACAAGCTCCGCTGTTTGGCACTCTCCCCCCCGACACGGCCATTATTAGATAGGAGGGATGGGTTTTATTTTTAAGTTTTGTATGGTAATCGATTTGAATAAAGAATGTGAATCTTTAAATGAATTTTTGCGTGTTTATATGCAGCAATGCAAAGCTGGATTTACATTTACTTCGTAATATAGCTGTTATTCAAAGCTTTTGTCTGAAGTGACCAACATGTGAGTGATTTTCTACACAGGGGAAAGTCAACGCTCATTTGTGAACCTTAGCAGGGAGTGGACATTGTGCAGATCTAGCCTGGCAACGCCCGCCTAAGTAGGCCTACTTCCGTTCAAATTTGAATTTCCCTTCACAAATCAAATGAAGTATGAGAGTCTGGTAGGACCAGGGTAGTGCAGATCCAGATGCGACCCTGAACACCAGCATAAGGGACTTTAACTTAGTGCTGACAGCTACAGGGTGCCAATGGAACGAGATGTATAGAGACTTGTTATCATGGTTGAACAGCCGGCGTGCATTTAATCGTGTCTGTAGCGGGGCAGCAGTCCACTGGCTGCAGTGGTCCAACGTTGGGACCACAAGCAACCTGGAATCCTTCTGTTTTCCATCACAGCCCCCAGATTTCTAGCATTCCTGTTCATACTTATGGATGACATAGGGAACCTGGACAAGCTCATTCTTGGCCAGATACAACTGTTGCATCTTCAGACAGACCTCTGGAAGGTATGCAGAAATCCAGTCCGACTAGTGTCGCCTGGTCATGTTTCTTTTTATGTCTTACTTTTTGACAATAGGAACTATATGTGACATTAAGGGGAGGCCAAAATCCAAGGACTGCCCTCGAGGACATTTATGCCTGTGTTGTTTCTGTGGGAGTGTACTTTACGATTGCACATGGTAAAAGGAAATAAAAATAGATTAAAAAAAACAACATTGATGACCGGGCAAAAGACAATTGGGTGCTACTTAGCTTAGGACTGTGTTTAAGGGCAATGTATAAATTGGAAGCTACGACTTAAATAAACGGTCGAACATCAGCCGTATTGTGCACATTGATAGTGCATTGCTCCAGAGCATAAATTACACTGGATGGACGGATCGACCTGTCATCAACCCCTTCCCCCCCACCCAAAGAAAAAAAATAATCCGTCGAAAAATATATAATTTGTTCGTATCCTTGCACGACCTAATCTCCATGTTGTCACAATGTCTACCAAAACTCACAAGACAAAAGATTCAACCACTAGTTAGACGCTTAGCTCAAGGCGTCTCACGGAGTGTCTGTATGAAGACGCGCCGCCCCGTTTGGGCGTGGTCACGTTCCCCTGCTAACCTAGCTCTCCGGCTAACACTAAAGATCCATCTGACAGGGCTTTGAGAGGAAGAAGGAGACACTTCTGCTCCACCTTACCCCCACTACTTATTCTGTGGAAAGCTTCAGTATCGCTGTACGGTCGAGAGACGGTGAAAAGAATGGGGACGCGAGATGACGAGTACGATTACCTGTTTAAAGGTAACTAAACCCAGTCCGGAAAGGGCTAACTCCACGGCTAGCGGGCTAGCCCGACAATACCAAGGGTGTTTTCCCCCGGACTACTGCTATGTGTATTCACGATCCCGGTTTATCGAGTCCGAATCGGGATTCCAGTTATCAATTGCTTTGATGATTGCTTAATTCAACGATGTGAAAATGCATATGAGGCCGTTTGTCCGGGCCTTTCTGTCCATAAATATGCCCTCCATGGCTTCATGTAAAATAATACGGAAATGGTGCAAGGCCGTAAAATAGCCTCAACGTTGTTTGTCTTAAACTTGGTGGTTATCGTGTGACATTGACATGACAGCCGACAGCTGGTTAGATCAACCCAGAGGGGTAGTTTGTCACCGAATAATGTGGAGATGGATGGGTTACAGGAGACACACAGTGCTATGCAGCCACTGTGGAACACTTACTCCTGACTATAGTCTTTATGTAAATGTCTCCACACGTCCCTGCGCTTTAAGGGCCACAAACAACAGACAGGTGGTCGACTGATGGCTGGGAATGTTATTTGTTATAATATATTTAAAGGTATACCTTCGAACAAGTTCGATAAAGCCTTTTGTTGAACAAATGTATTGGATTTTTTTTTGGTCTTTTTGCAATTGGGGGTATTATCTTTAAATGTGTATTATCGTGTTTGTTAAACCTAGCTCTGTGTATAACTTTTATATATCTATATACATTTCTGTTTATATTGTGAAACAAATAAGTCAAACGAGTTTATAGAGAGCAGGACACTTCCTGTTCCCTCGTCACGAGCGAGTATGTGGAGACAGGCTGTCGTCCTGATTGGTCAAGTTAAAATGATGTGGAGCAACCTGCCATCCTGATTGGTCGAGTTAAATGACGAGTAACAGGTTACATGGTTTTTATCGACGTTTGCTTGTTGTATACAAGTTTACCTTCCATTTACAACCTCTGTTATTAATTAAGGAAAGGAATAAATCAAGGTAACAATAGTTATAAAATAAATGACTATCAGTTTCTTTAATTCACTCGGTATTGGTTTTAAAGACACTGATACTCTCATTAATTTGATTTGTTTGTATTTTTTTACCTTGTTTTATCGTGTGCTGCTGTCAAGGTCACATTCCTCTGGGATGTATGAAGTACCAATCTATTTATATAGATATAACTAAATGTTCAACTTAAATATTTGTCATAGAATTTTACAGAACTTGCACACAATCTAAAAGTTAGTTAAATAGAAGTTTGGAGTAATTCACTTCTGGAATGTAAATGAAATGCTAAACATTTGGTAGGATGGCCGTATACCTCAATTAAAGTCCTATACAAAGTTTAAGAAGCAAAGACATACAATTGATTTGCCGACACGCATGCACAAGTCATGAGCAATTCAATGATGCCAATATATATGGAAGTATCAAATGCTGAGATAAAAGGTATACGGTCTACTTCCTGTTCCCAGTGGTGCTGATCGGGGACTCTGGCGTAGGGAAGAGTAACCTGCTGTCCCGCTTCACCCGCAACGAGTTCAACCTGGAGAGCAAGAGCACGATAGGCGTGGAGTTCGCCACGCGCAGCATCCAAGTGGACGGCAAGACGGTGAAGGCGCAGATATGGGACACGGCCGGCCAGGAGCGGTACCGCGCCATCACCTCAGCGTACGTATTCTCGGGCAAACTCGCCTTCCAGACGAGTTGGTAACCCTTACCTCAGGAAGGGAAGTTTAAGAAATCCTAACTAGTTGTCATTTTCATCAAGAAGTTAAGTTGAAGAAACCATGACTGGTTGTCGTTCTTCATTAGGAACGTAAGGTGTTAAGTTAAGTTGAAGAAACCATAACTGGTTGTCGTTCTTCTTCAGGAAATCAACTTGTTAAGTTAAGTTGAGATAACCGTGACTTGAGTTTCTTCAACTTGACTTCCTGAAGAAAAATGACCACCAGTTCTGGTTTCCTCCCCTGTTGGACCGCTCGGATCCCGGTCGTTTGTATTCAATGAGTGTCTCTTCTGTGTCCCCTCCCCAGGTACTACCGCGGGGCGGTGGGCGCGCTGCTGGTGTACGACATCGCCAAGCACCTGACCTACGAGAATGTGGAGCGCTGGCTGAAGGAGCTGAGGGACCACGCCGACAGCAACATCGTCATCATGCTGGTGGGCAACAAGAGCGACCTGCGCCACCTGCGGGCGGTGCCTACGGACGAGGCCAGAGCCTTTGCGGGTGAGACACATACTCCGCCTCTGCTACGTGTAGCCGTGGCCCCGTTGTGGGCCGCTTGGTGTCCACCTGCTCTCCATCCATGGCTTTCAGACATGTTTTGTCTCCAAGCGGGTGGTTATGTTATTGTGTTGCATAAAAAAATTACAGTTTTCAGGATGTGAGCAAGTAGAGCTTCTTTGTGATTAGTTGTTATTATTGAACTTTTTCTTGCATTTGGAAATGTTAAATGTCATCTTATGTGGGGGTTAACAGCTACTTTGTCATTTTGAAGGCCTTCAGGGCATTGGTATCACAAGTTGACTGATTGGGATTAATTCAATTTTTTTCTTTTTTGATTTGCAGAGAAAAATGGCGTTTCATTTCTTGAAACCTCAGCTCTGGATTCCACTAATGTGGAGACGGCATTCCAAACCATACTCACTGGTGAGTTCTCCATCATGCTCCACTCCATTACTATGACTTATTACTTCACTCTTTTGTTATCGGCAGAGGATTTTTCATCGTAGTCCGACACTTGGGATTGAACCCGGTACCGTTCGGCTGGGAGTAGCCTGATTGCGGCACCTCTTCAGAGCAGTTGCTTTTAAGGAAAGCCTTTAATTACTACGGTAGATACAGTGTGTAAATACAGAGGAGTCTGTCGAGGAATTTCCTCACACTAACGTTGAGGCTCAAAGGTTTACTCTATATCATGGGGCTGTATGTGACTGGCCTGACGGGGATTATGCATCTTAAAAGGCTAATGAACAACCTGTCCTTGTAGTCGCACAGTCACAGTGGCTCTGACAGGACGTGGCAGCAATAATGATTTGCAGTTGAGGTCTTCAGAACAAGCCAGCCCCTTTTCAGCACCGAAGCGGTAGAGCGCAACAAATCTCAAGTCACGCTAATCTTCACACAAGAGGGCTATCGGATCTTATCAAGTAATTCCATAACGTAAGCCTTTCTGTTATCCAGAGTAGATTATGCGAGCTGAAATCAATATAAAAGATAGAGCTGAATCCTCTGCCATTCTCCTCTGTGTGTGTGCGCTGATTGTTCTCGACCCAACATGGAAGTCACTGTGGATCAAAGCCTCCTCTAAAGGACCAAATGTAAATGGGATGTTTCCAAAACACTAACACTGTGGTCTCTGTGTCTCTCTGTTTGTCCCCCCCCCCCCCCCCCCCCCCACAGCCATCTACCACATTGTGTCTCAGAAGCAGATGGCGGACAAGCGGGACAACGACATGTCGCCCAGCAACAACGTGGTCAACATCCAGGTGCAGCCCACGGAGAACAAACCAAAGATGCAGTGCTGTCAAAGCATCTAGGACGCATGGAGCCACATTCCAACAAGAGCCGGCACCCCCCCACCACCTCCTCCTCCTCCTCCTCCTCCTCCTCCACCACCACTACCACCGATAAACAACAGCGGCGCTGAGATCCAGCTGGCACGCTGATAGCAGATAGCGGCGGGGCGGCTGTGGTTGATGCCCTGTATCCCAACGGAAAGAATAGAAGAAAAAAAAAAAAACACCCGCAGTTAGAATTACGCAGCTTCTCCCCATGCCATGAAAGCTTTTATTTAGCAACGTTTTAATCATCAAATCCACTCCACGCTGTTCCTAGGTATATCTTAGCGTTTTGTTTTATCTGTGATCTTGAACTCGGCTTCTGACGTGTTGTCTTCTCTCTGGCTTCGTGGTCCCCGGCGGGAGGAGGTCGTGTTTGGCTCGCAGCTTTCCCCCACGTGGCCGTCGGGTTATTGGTTTTCTCTCTTCCTTTCTTTTTGTACTGTGGGGAAGGACAAGGGCTCCGTGCTTACTGAACTTTCTACGTGCAATCCATTCAACGTACACACTTTCCTTTCGAATCACGTCTCCCGATGGCACCATGATTTGGGATGCCACCGCTTAAATCCCCTCTCTTCTGCCTGTGTACCTCTTTGATTTGCTTGTCTCACTCTCTGCCTCATGTTTCTGTTGCCAGGCCATTGACCTTGCCATGTCCTTAATCAGCACTCGAAGGTCGTGGAGATTGTGCTGAGCGGTGCAACTTCAAACCCTCTTTTTGAAATGTAACAAATTATAATTATTAATTATTATTCTTCGCAATACATATTCACTCTTACGATCTGAATGTTCTTAGTTTACCGGTTGCTGTGTGAGGGACCCTGGACCGTCTGTAGTCAAGTGCATGTTCAATAGGGTTTTACAAGACTCGTACTGTGCCCATTTCAAGCCTGCACAGGGATATCAGACACAATGCCTCGACGGTTTCAAAGTAGAACAACCCTATTTAATTCTGGAAAGTAGAAATGGCTGAAAAATATTGAACGACCCATTATGCATTGACCCAACGTTGGAACAGTTCAGACGCTGTTCTGCATCCAGAGCAGGTTGAGAACACAATAGAGGTGTTATGAGCCTCGACTGGTGGAACCACTACTTCTCCTATACTCGAACAGCGGCTGCCATGGCTTAACGTTAGTGTCCAGACATACTAGGACACCTCGTGTCTCACCCTCACCGACTTGGGTTCAGTCATCACCACTCCTTCCCGGAGTCACGAGTCGCCCGTGTATAGCCACATCGGGAATCGGCCGTCAACGTTCCCGAATGTTAACAGCACAACACTACTGGTTGCTCAGGATCAACGGCGGCAATAAAGCCTCGCTCTGCCGCGATGTTTCCCCCCCTCCCCTCCCCCCACTTGAATGAAGGCTGCTGTGTTCTGTCGTGGTGCGCTGGGTTCACACTGACTCTGTCTGGCTGGACGCGGCCCAGAGCTGCTTCCTCCCACCTGGAGGACCTCTACCCATCTCACTCCATTTTGTTTTAGGTATGAACTGTTGGCAGGCTGCACTTTATCTCTGAGTGTGTGTGGTGTGGTGTGCTGCAGCTGACTGTTAGATCTATATATATATATATATATATATACATATATAAATACAACCTGTTGTGTCCCCCTCCCCCTTCTTTTTTTAATTTGCACTGACCGCAAAGCATGCATCTGTATCACGAAGAACGCACTACAGTTAATGTCTACATGTATGATTTTGATTAAATTTTTGGTTGCATCCTTGTTTTGATTGCTGGCGATACGGTGATAACATTAAGCGCTCCTCTCTGATTGTAAGTGGCTTCACAAGTGCCTAGGGAAAGACTTTAAATTCTGTCTTGTACCGTGACCATCTGCCTAGGAAAGGGTGCACCACTCGCGTGTGTGTGTCTGTGTGTGTCTGTGTGCGTCCGTGTGTGGAAGTGGAGGTGCCCATGATGTGGACCCACAGATGGCACCGTCATATCCACTTAAATATAAAGTCGGTATACAATGAATGTGACGTTTGACTCGTTTTTCATTTCTCTTTTCATTTTTCCATATGTATGTGCTTGTGTGTGGTTTTGGTTTTCATGAGAATCTGTTAATTTCCTGAGCCAGGGTGGGGGTGGTAATTGGGTGATCGCTGCCAGCAGAGACTTTACATTTCTTTTAATGTATATACCAAAAAACAACAAGCAGCATTGCACCGACAGCAACTGGTAACACCTTCCGTGGAGGGAACAAAAGGTTTTCCCCGGTCAAACATGGGTTTATAAAGTTACTGCGGTGGTCTCAGGATGCCTTGGGTCGGCCCCGGGGACACGGTCTCCTTGGGTCGATTGTCAACATGTTATTGCTTCTACAAGGAGGTGAGATGGAATTCACATAGTGAACGAATAGGTTCAATAAAGCAGTAGAAAGGTAAGCCTCATCAAAATGTAAAATATACTACACATGGTTCTTTTTTATATATAGTTCCATTTGTAATTATCACACAGGGTAACCGGGACTCCAGACGGGCCGCCTCGCTCCTGACCTTTAGAGAACAGTTTTAGCACTTGAAAAAACTGCACAAATGACATTGCACAAGATAATTTGTGTTATCTACATTGTTGGATACCCATTATCTCATGCGCATATATATATATATCTTTAGTATTCTAATCTCACATTAACAAAATTCACCATTACCAATATAAATCAATACATGAAGAAAATGGCATAAATACAAACCTAAGAGCTACCAAAACTCCACCTCAACACCCATGTTGATACAATTTGATTAAAACAAAGAAAATACCTGGACATACAATACTAAACGGCACATCGGAAATCCTTTGTTTGTCCGAATCCCACCTATGAAGGTAACGGTGGATAACGCTCATGAATGCACAACCTCCCTTGAAACAGCAAGCTTTACACACACAAACCCGTGGCATAGAGATCACTGTTAAACAACAATGGATCCTCATGCCTAGCTTAGCTATTGATCTCGTTCCTTTCTGTTTGGATCTTGAATTCAGAGCCATCATTAGTCCTCCACGCAGGGCATGTCATCATCAGAGTCATGTCACCGTTACGATCAAAAACAATTGTACTCTATGAAACAGTGCTTACAACTAGTAGACAGGTATGTCTTTGCAACATTTTCTTTTCTTCGCTGTGAAGTCTTTTGGCTTGATTTCTTTTGAGAGCCCCACATCAATATCGAGGGCCGGTGTGGATGCTTGACGCGTATAAATACAAAGTCCGCACCAAGAGATACAAATGGATATAAGGATTGTATTTCCCCTGTAAGAAAAAGTCCAGCCCGGCCTATCTCCCTGCCCACAATGTTTGTAACATTTATATTCTGTGTCCGAAAGTCCATAAAGAATCTGGGCAGAACAATAAATGATACGGAACATTTTAATTCGATGCATGATTGCTGGTGTGCGGCACTCCTCCTCAGAACAGAACGGCCCCCCTGCCGTCCTCCCTCGCTGGCTCCGTCTCTTCTTTACCACCGCCGCGCGCCCGTGAAATGAGTGCGGGTGAATCCCAGTAAATCAACGAGAACGGACGGGACGGAGCCGCAGCTATCCCTCAGCCTCCATCCCGCAGCACCTTAATGTTATTAAACAGAGAGAAAGGGGAGAGGAATGGACGGCCCTTGGCGACAGGGTTGGGTAGTTGGAGCGTTATTTGCAGCCTGGACTCTGCTAGAGGCCCTCCACCACACACCCCCCCCCCCCCCCCTTCCTAGAGCAGGGAGCTGGGGCTCTCCGGGGCGGCCGGCGGCGGGGTGTGTGTGGGGCTGTGGCGCATGGGCAGGATGTCGTAGTGGCTGGGGAGGTGGGTGCTGCGGGGCAGGTCGTAGGGGCTCTGGGAGAAACCGGTGGCCATGCCGTTGGGGCCCTGCAGAACACTCACAGTGGGCTCTGGAGGAGGGGGAGGGGAGGGGGGAGACAGGGATGGGGTTTGGAGAGGGGGAGGGCAATGGGGGAGGCAAGAGTTGGAGTTTGTAGAAGGGGCGAGACAGAGATGGGGTTTGGAGAAGGGGGAGACAGAGATGGGGTTTGGAGAAGGGGGAGACAGAGTTGGAGTTTGTAGAAGGGGCGAGACAGAGATGGGGTTTGGAGAAGGGGGAGACAGAGATGGGGTTTGGAGAAGGGGGAGACAGAGATGGGGTTTGGAGAAGGGGGAGACAGGGAAGGGGTTTGGAGGTGGGGAGAGATAACGAGATATAAAGTGTTGTTACAGATAGTTTTAAGTTTCAAAGTGTGCTACAAAAGGCAGAGTTTTAACACTCGATCACAATACTTCCCTAAATTGTGTAAACACCCAAAGATCGCATTAGAGCGGAAATGCCCACTTCCTGTTCCTGAGGCCTGATGGGGCTGAGGGCCAAACGGGGCACAAGGGCCGGACCATCCGCCACTCACAGGAGATGTTGATGCTGAACACCTCCCCTCTGGTCCACCAGGGGGAGCCCCACCCCAGCCCACACTCACCCACGTCGTAGACGTTCCTGCCGGCGCTCCCGAGCAGGGTGGCGGTGCCTCCGAAGGGGACCTCGCGGTGGGAGGGCGACTTCATCTCCACGTAGCCGCTCTCCGTGTGCTGGCAGGCGGGCCCCGGGGGGTCCCTGATGGTGGCGTAGGGGTTCTCGCTGTTCAGGGAGCAGGAGCTGTTGCCGCACAGCGACCCTTTGATATGATCTGCAATTAAACACACACCGGCCAGAGAGGATGCTGGGGAGCGTTGTCAAGACGACGCGGTGAATCAGTCGTATTAACACGGTGACGGCAAATGGAACCCTTGACCGGGGTTTGCACGCACGCCGCCGCCGTGATGTTCGGGGAAACAGTTCAATTGATGTCCGTTTCTGACTATTTGATTAATGGCGCCGGGTATGAATGGAGAGGACAAAGGGGAGGCTCCGGAGACGCTCGTCTCATCTATAACGGTCTCATCAGTCTGATAAGAGGCCTCATTAGACAACAAAAGACAAGGCACCTTCACAGCCCTCCTGACGCCTTCGGGTGGCCCGCCCCCTGCTCCGTATCGGAGTCAGGATGAGGTATCGGGCGCTAAGCCGCCGAGAACAATTAGCATAAGGAAAGCACAGATGGCTGTGATCTCGTCCAACGCAACGAGAGATTACACATAAATCAGAGAGGAGGGTTGACATGGGGTTATTAAGAGCTCCTCTGAGGGGGAGAATAGTAGCGTTATGCCGGCGCTATAGGTGCACTGTTCAACGAATGCAAAGGTGAACGGGATGTTCACATTCTTTATATGCAGCCGTAGACACCAAATGAGAGAACAGGACCGCCGTCTTTTTCGGAAAGGGGATTACCTTTCCTGGAGCTCCTCTGCGTCTGAATCTCCCCTTGTTGAACGTCTAGAAGAATCACACAAAGCAACACCATTGGTTCTCACGTCACGTTCAGGTATTGTGCTGCAGCCTTGTGTCAATGTGTACAAACTGTAATCTTGACCTCGAAAATGTTCATGAAAGTATCTCCTTTGGGTGTGTTCCAGTGCGGCTCATTCACTTAGAGGAGGGTTGTGAATGAGGTTTGTGGAGCGCTTTCGGATCGTCAGATCATTTGTTTTGACAGCTTTCGGAGGTTGCCAGTGTTTCATCTGACAAAGTGCTTAACAAGCTTCCAGAACTAACAACTTTACACTTCACAAGCAGGCGAGGCACGAAAAACAAACGCAGGAAGATGAAGAGAAGCACTCGGATCTAGTCTGACAGCAGCCCACCTAATTGCATTCGTGTGATATTCCAGAATAAATATATGGATTTGTTTACCTTCATTAGAATCATTTTACATTCAGGTAAGGTGCATTTGGGCCAATTGAGGAATGTGCGATTAACAACAAGCCGAGCAGAGAATTCAGCACATGATGAATTCTATTGGCGAGGCGGTTATCAGTACACTAATCCAGTTGTGTATGCACTCATATAGCATCGCTTAACACTGCAGATACAGTGATTTGTTAAACAGAATGCATATTGCCCAGCAGGCAGAATGAATGACAGAATTTGTGAGGTCCTAACTTGGTTCAATAAATCCAATTATTGCTGACTAATCTTATTCCTGTGTATTGATAATGGGATTTACTGCGTATACAGTGCACTGCATCACATTGGAAATGAGAAAACAAATGAGGTGCCCTGCAGAGCGTTATGTTAGGCAGAGGAGAGGAAGGAGGAGGAGGAGAGAAGAGAAAAGAGAGAGGAGGAGAGAGGAGAGGAGAGGTGAGGAGGGGTGAGGAGAGGAGGGGGTAGGAGGAGAGAGGAGGAAAGGAGAGGCGAGAAGGGGAGAGGATAGAAGGGAAGAGGAGGAGAGGAGAGGAGGGGATAGGAGGAGAGGAGTAGAGAGGAGAGGAGAGGCGGAGAGGAAGGTAGGGGAGAGGAGGGGGGAGGAGAGGAGGAGAGGAGAGGATAGAAGGGAAGAGGAGGAGAGGAGAGGTGGGGAAAAGAGAGGAGAGGAGAACAGAAGAGAGTAAATGGGAGGAAAGGAGTGGAGTGCAAAAGAACAAGAAGAGGAGAGAAGCAGAGGAGAGGAGAGAAGAGAAGCAGAGGAGATGGGAGGGGAAAGGAGAGGAGGGAAGAGGAGAGGAGGGAAGAGGAGAGGAGGGGAGGAGAGGAGAGAAGAGGAGGAGAGGAGATGAGT